>NW_004524655.1:3994718-3995748 GCF_000260255.1 Octodon degus
GGTCAAAATTACTACAATTTTAAATAGTAGCAGTTAGGTTTGTATCTTGTAAACCTGAAACAATATTGTAAGCATAAGCAATACAAAGCAGAGTCTATTTTAGTTGTTATCTGCTCACCCTCCTCTCTACACTCCCTCGGCAAAAGCAGACTTGTACATATTCTGTTTCCTATTTCTGGGGCCATATTATGTATGCTTGAAAACATGAGAACTACTTAAAAGTTCTGGCAACTTCATCTTGCCACCGAATAGCTAGCTGCACAATCAGAAACAAGGGGAAAGGCCCTCAGATGGGTGGAAGTAACAGCTCTCCGTCCTTTGTAGGTACAGATAACAAGTTGTGACCAAAGAGGCACAGGCAGGAATTTCTGAGGAAGGCTTTATTTTCTTGAATAAAAAGGTCAGGCACATAAGGAGGCGTTTTGCTCTTTCCCCTTCTTCCTGCCTGGAATAAAGACTTGAATCTTGGTGAGGGAGCAGTCGTTTTGTGATAAGAACATAAAAGCCACACGTGAAGGACGGTAGGGTAGGAAGAGGGAAGCATGGATTAGTGGTAACGTGGCTGAGCTACTGAGAGCACTGGGCTGACATACTGCCTCCTTATCCAGGGTCCTGGACTCCGTGAGATGATTAAACCCTTGCGCATTTGAACCTTCTTCAAATGGACGCTTGATATCTTACACACATCTCCCTGTTCCTTGAATGAAGCTGGGTCTCTTACAGCCAGGCTCCCGCTCACATTTCTAGCTTTGGTCTAGTCATCCCTGCTCCTCCTGCCCAGTACAGGGCACGTTCTAGATAGTTCTGGCACCTCGTCATGTGTTTCCACCCTAAGTCTTTGCCTGACATCCCAGATATCTCCTCACTATTTTCCAAATCCCTGATTTCCAAAATCCTACAATGGAAGGTATTCAGACTATTTTAAAATAATAACTTTATTGTTCTTGAAAATATTTAAAGATTAAAATAACCTATAGAGGGGCTGGAGAGATGGCTCAGTGGTCTAAAGCACCTACTTGAAACAAGCTTG
>NW_004524655.1:3996503-3999282 GCF_000260255.1 Octodon degus
AATCTGCCCGTTTACAGCCTCCCAAAAGTTGGGATTACAGTCACATGCCACCACACTCAGTCTCAATTGCTGTCTCTGCACCCCAGGGTGGGCCCAACACAGCAGGTGCAATGATCAAACCCCCGGCCCCTGTGCCTGTTTGCAGGTGCTTTAATCCATTGAGCTATTTGGCTGGCCCAAGACTTTTAAGGGGGAAAAAAAATTACTAATGTTTTCAGTGACTGAAGCTGCTTTTGCGTTTTAAAAAACTATATATTACTATTTGAGAAACAGTATTGGCCATCTCTTCTGAAAGACAGAAACATTACTGTACTGACAAAGTTATGCCCCTAAGTTTCTCTACTTACAGTCTTGTTTTTACATTGCCAGAGTTCATCACATTTACATTGTATATTTAAGCAGTTCAATGATTTTATCTTAGTTTTCTATTTAAATGGACTCAATGTGAAAGTGATATTTTAATTTCAGGAGGAAAATGTGAAGATGGATTATTGAAAAATAGTTGGAAATAACAAGGTAGCCAACGGGCGGGGATGGGAGGGAGCTGGATTCCTACATCATCACTTTTTCTTGTTTTTCAAGACAGGGTCTCGCTGTACATTCAGGCTGGCCCTGACCTCTCTGTGTCGTGCAGGCTGGCTTTGAACTCACAGTGATCCTCCCGCCTCAGCCTCCCAAGTGCTGGGGTCACAGGCGTGTGCCACCACGTCAGGTACCCACCTTATTTCTCGTAAAAATTCCTGTATGATTCCCCTCAGCAAGCCTCTTCCCCCCAAAGGTCTAGTATAAACAATGTTAAAAAAGAAACAAGAAAAAAATGGCAAGATCTACTATACATTAATAAGGAAAAACCTAAAAACTTGAAAGACAAATAGGCAAAGATCAAGGAGAGTTTGCAGAAAGTAGAAATGACTTTTCCATATATGAAGCATACTTAAGACCTAAATCATAATGAGAAACACAAACGAAAACTAGAGCCAGGAACATTTTTCATTGATCTGGCCAGCACAGTTCAAAAACATGTACTGTTAGAAAGGACTATAAGTTGGTGCACTCTTTTTGGAAGAGAATTTCATATATCTACTTAAAACTCATGTTTTATTTTCTCGTGCTTTTTTTTTTTTTTGGCAGTACTGGGGGTTGAACTCAGGGCCCACTAAGCTATCTCCCCGGCCCTTCGTGTTTTATTTTCTAAAGAGAATGAAAATTAGCAAAACAAATCATTAAAAATGGTACAGAATTTCAAACTCACATTTTCTTTACGGATGATTTTATTTCTTGGATTTATTTTTTTGTGGGGGGGCTGGCTCAGCCTGCACTGAGGGTGGGGGTGGCAGAGCATGTGGTGCCAGGGATTGAACCATGGTCCCCTGCTCCAGGCTAAGCTTGCCTAAGCAGGTGCTTTAGACCACTGAGCTATCTCACCAGCCCTATTCTGGGATTTAGTCTTTAGATATTCTTACAAAGGTACAAAATAAAATGTGCACAGATATGTCTAGTGCTACACAATTTGCAATAGCCAAGGACCCAGAAGACCCTAAATAGGATGGTTAAGCAAATTATGGTTCATCTGGGAATACTCAGGAGCCCTTAAAAAAAAATGAGGTAGCTATGCATGTAGTAACAGGGAAAAATATCTTAAATACACTATAAATTTTCAAAATTACAGAATAGTTCTTTATGGTTTGCTACCGTTGTGCAAAAATAAAAGAATATTTACTTTCATCTGTATAAAACACCTCTGGTAGGACATGCGGCACAACAGGTAACCACTGCTGCTGACACCTAGAAAGGGTTCGGTGTGGGGAGAACGCATTTTCTAATGATCAACCTTTTGAATTTTGTATTCCTTTTTGATAATGATGAATTTGTCATCTCTTTAGTCATACACAGAGTTTGTTTGGAGGGATGGCATTTTAATTCTATATTTACTGCCAGCCTTTTACCAGTTTCTCTAGTCCTTAACCCTCTCTCCTTCTTTCTTCCCTCTTGGTTTCATTTTCTTTTTCCTTTTTTTGTTTGCTTCATCTCTAGATTTACAAGACTTTGTTATTTTTATTTCTTCTCTTTTGGATCTCATCTCTACGGATTGGCAGATTTTTTATTTTTTTATTTTTAGCAGTTTTTTTGAGAAGAAAAGCTCAGAGGAATTGCATAGCTCAAATTCGGGAGGCTTGAATGCTGTCAATTGCCTTAATCATTGAAGGCTTTATGCTAGATTTCTTTTCCTTAGAGTACACCACCTCCCCCAAACACACACTTTGGCAGTGCTGGGGATTGAATCCAAGGCCTTGTGCAAACTAGGAAAGTGGTTTATCACTGAAGTACACCTCAGCTCTGGTTATTTTCTTCTTCCCTCATTAGAATGTAAGTTCCTCCAAGGCAGGAACTGTCTCTTTTTGGGACTATGATATGCTCAATGCTTGGAACAGTATTTGACACCCAATAGACACTCAGCATTTGTTGAATAATGGGGCCCTTTGATTCGGCCCACCACATCAAATAAAGAGCAAACTAAGTTAAAGAAAGATCAAAAGAAGCATTTATTACCAGAACAGTATTCTTCAGGTATATCTTTAAATATTTTCTGTTCCTGGTGTTTTATTTTCTTTATTAAGAATAATGGTTGGCACCTATTAGATCTTCTTTGCCTTCTATATCACTTTCTGTATAATCTCTTTAGAATTTTAATTATTTTACATTTAATTTTGTTTTTTTTCCCATAATCTTATTGATAAACAAATAGCAATGAGACAGTTTCAAATCAAATTGGTAGGAC
>NW_004524655.1:4004764-4019443 GCF_000260255.1 Octodon degus
TGCAGATGTTATTAATTCAGGGATTTCTTTTTTTATTTCTAATCTGAGTTCCTCTATACCTTTCTGCAGCTGTTTCTTTATTTCAGAAGCCATTGATTCACTGCTTTCAGCTGTGTGCTTCTGAATTTGTTCTGTGTTAGTGTCCTCTGCACTTATTATGGGTGGGCTTGTGTTCTGAGGTTGCATTTTGTTCCTTCTCGTCATTTTGTGGAGCACTGTCTTCTGACCTTTGTTGTAGATCTTTGTTGTAGTTATAACCTTAGCAAGTACTGAAGTTCAGGCAGATCGGGCTTGGGCTAGGACTGGGTCTGGGGGTTCCTGGAACGCGGCAGAAATTCCTACTGGGCAGGCAGGGTGGGGGAGGTCCTGTGGAGTGGTTGGGGGTGTCCCAAGGGGGTGGAAGAGATTCTCACCCATGCTGCGCCTGGGCTGGCACCAGTAATAGGTACTGCAGGCGCAGGGTAGCCGGAAGCTATCCCACACACTCACTGGGCCTGGGCTAGGACTGGATTTGGGGGTTCCCGGAATGCGGCAGAAATTCCTACTCGGTGGGCGGTGTGGGGTGGTGCTGTGGAGTGGTTGGGGGCATCCCAAGGGGGTGGAAGAGAGTCTCACCCACGCTGCGCCCTCTTAATTTTGTTTTATTTCCTTAGGTTCTACCCAACATTGAAACACCCCAATGGATTGGCTGTTTCTTTATTGCTTATGATTTTAATTTTTATTACATTTTTTCTTTTCTATTTCTTTCTTCATTGACTTTTTAATATTCTTTTGTTGTCTATTTCCTTAAAATTTATCTTTGAATTGCTGTATTGCACTTTTTCCTCTTCATTTCCAAATTTTCTGCCTACTTCAAAAATACCATATTGCATTTCTGGTGTTTTGTTTCAGTGACTGTCTTCCCCCCTGTTGAGGGGGCTGTGACTTATAGATGAAGCTGACAGTGTCTAGGATGTGCAGTGGCTCTGCCACAAAGGCGATTCAGCTGAGTCTTTTGCCCTGTTCCGTGTCTCTGTGGCCTGCTGCTCACAAGAAAACAAATCTTATTTTTTGATGGAAAAGCTAGTTAGCTTCAGATCTGCCTCTTTGGGAACACTCAATACCAGAAAATAATAGAACAACATTCACAGAGTTTTAAAGCAAAGAAAATGTAAGCCAAGAATTTGTGACCCAGATAGGTGCTCTTCAATGATAAAGGCAGCTAATATTTTTAACTTGGCATATTTAGGTAGCACACCCTTCTGAGTCAACAGAGCAAACTGCTCAGTAACAAAACCCATCCAGCAAGTGAGGAAGCTAACAAAACAGGGTTGAAGAAGTTTAAAAATCTGGATTATTCTGTGCCAGATTAAAGATACTTATGTTGTAAAAGATTCCTGAATACCACACTGATGCTGATAGATCATATCATCTATGTATGAAATGTACAGTGAAATATGAAATGAAAAAGAGACTGAGGTTCTTGATGTTTACATTAAATGAATGCACTCAATGTGATGCTCCAGCCACTGACATGTGTCACATAATGCTACGTAAATGTCTGCTTTATATAGTAACCATACATCTAATAACCTAACTTTAAAATGCACAGTTAGCATTTGAACCACTGGCAGACCGTCTGGAGAACATAGCATTAATGTTCATGCAGATGATGGTCCCAGGAACTTTAGGATGGTGACCACAGCATGGAGAACTACATTGTAAGGCAAAAAAGGATAAGGGAGAACAAACAGGAGGTAGCAACCATGGGATAATCATGCCATTCCCAAGCCTACTGCATCTCTAGGTAGCAGACAATATGAACTGTTGTAAAGCAGTCTGTCATGCTGAGATGCTACAGGACTGATTTCATGTGCTCCTCCCCAACAGGATGTTAAAGCCATCTTCGAAATACCAATGTGAAAAGTTACCCGTAATAGTTCCACCGATGTTGGCCTTTCCTGAGGTATTTTCTGCAAGCAGTAATCAACGAATCTCCTAAAGGAGTCTGTCCTGTGTGTGAACACATTGAGAGAAAACACAGTGAGAGTCTGCAGAGAACTTGGCTTACATAAACATTTTCATTCAAGGGAAAGTTTTGTGCTTTAGGAGATTTAAAAAGCAGATATTTTGGAATACTAGAACTGGATTGTTTTAAGTTTATGGTATCTAAAATGATTCCTTTGGATAGTAAGTGTGGACCTAGTTTCACATTAATTAACATTGACATATATATTTATACATAAGGTAGTAAGCTCAGGTTAAAGCATAACATATCAGAAAATAAAAAAATACTACATATATTTACATATATTACAAAAACTGCGTGTGTACATATATATGCTTAATATACTTTTTTATCCTCAAAGATAACAACTCTCATAGCATGACGCCAATATTCTTCATTACCAGTTATTAACTCCTCCATCACCTACAAGCCGAACTTGAAGCATAAGTTAGGACAGAGAACCTAGGAATATGTCTTCTGACTAAAAATACTTCCTAGTATGAAAATTGTTTTGTCTACTCTTCTTTAAAATGTCCCATTTTCTGTAACTCTAGGGCCTATTTATGTCATACTTTTCAGCAAGGAGCCAGACATCTTCTCCATAGATAGTATATGTTCTTCCCCAACATATTTATGTATGGTAAAAGAAGGCAATTGGGAAAATGATGACGTCAGAGAAGGACCTTTAACTGGGGAAGTGATGAGAGATGTAGGTGATCAATACTAGACTTCCAAGACCTGAGGGCCTTCACTTGTGAGGGAGGCAGGGCTGCCTCCCTATGGGATTTCAGCTTCCACACACTAAGTGCAAAGCCACACTGAGGGCAGAAGTAACTACGTCTGTGTGCTTGTGTGTGTGAAGAGGCAGTTGTTGCATGTGAGGAATCACATGATACACAATGAAGGAATGAAAGGCTTTCTAGGTCAGATATTTAAAATGTAATTTCACCAGGGCATCAGTGATCTATTGTGATTTTCTTAAGAAAGCTGAAATGGTCACCGAATCCTACCATTCGTCAGACTGTAATGTCGGGGAGTCATTCTGGGCAATGTGATACAAGGCACTCATGGCATTCATGTTGAAAAGTGGGGGCTTCCGCTCCGCTGGAAGAGAGGAGAAACACGATGAGGTGGATCTTGAAAGAAACTGGGCAGACAGTGACATAAGGAACTATAAGCAAAGCTTTGCTGCTAAATTGATAACCCATTACTGTTAACATCATGACACATAATCAATTCACTTATTTTAATCATTAAAGTCAGCCTAGGATAGCCACTTGGAAGCTGCTGGACATGTAATGCACATTGGCAAAGCTCCTAAGAGAACCCACTGCAAAAGAGTGAAAGAAAAATTTCTTTCTTTTTTTGGTAAATGTATCTTTAAGAGATTGGCCTTTGTCCATCCTTTAACAGGCAAGAACATTTTCAGACACATGTATATTTTAATTTTAAAAACACATATTCATTTAAACAACTCAGAAAACTAGAATCAAAAATTACCATGGACTAGACTATCTTAAACACCATGAACCATACACAATGTACGACAATTCCTTTCAATGGACACTGTGTAGCAGCTTGCCCAGACCAGAAAACTGCTAGGAGAGGATGGAAGGGGGATGTGGAAGGGAGGAAGAAGGAGATAAATGAGTAATAAAAAGGGCCTGGTCTGTCCTGTCTGTCTGTCTGTCCGTCCGTCCGTCCGTCCATCCATCCTTCCACCCATCCACCCATCCACCCACCCACCTACCTACCTACCTGCTGGAGATTGAACCCAGGACCTTGCATGAGCTAGGCAAGCCACCACTGAGCTACATCCCCAGTCCCTTTTCTGTTTCTTTTTTTCTTCTTGCCCTCTCTTATCTTTCCCTTCCTTGTTCTCTCCTTCCTTCCTCTTCTCTCTTCTTCCTTTTCTTCCTTCTTCCTTTTTTTCTTTCTATGCTAGAGATCGAGCCCAGGGACTCCCAAATGCTAAGTTCACCCTCTACCACTGAGCTGTTTCTTCTTAGGGGGGGTTCTCCCATCCCAGTGGTATATAAGACTTCTTTATTGGACTCGTTCGGTCTTCTCTTGATACTCTGCTCATTTGCTCACTTATTACATTTATGTGAAATATACATCTTTCTTCTTAAAAGAAAGCATAAGCTCCAAGAGAACTATACCTTATAATCTGAACACTTTTATTTTTTGCTTCCTCAGAATAAGTGATAAAATGTTATTTACATATTAGGTACTTCACTTATTGACCAAACTAAAGAAGCAGGGCTCTAGCTTTGAGCAGTTAATTGTATGTTATTTATGAGATATTACGGCATAGAAGATAAACCACCATCCTATTCTACCATGCTTACGTTAATGGATTTTTTATACAGTCCCACTTTCTAATTAATAATATGATCCCTAGCACATCACAGCATCTTAGTTTTCAAGTAAAGGTGCTGCTACTAGTAACCACAGTCAAAGTGATAAACTGGGCTTGTTCCTTACAGGCCTAGGAGACAGGACAAGAACTGAGGGTGGAAGTGACAGGGAAGACATTTTGCCCCTGGAGGAAGAATCTGTGAGAAGTCAGAGTTGTTAAAAGGTAAAACCCCAGAACAGACGATGTTGAAAAGTGGTCAACTTTCAGTCATAGCACTTAGGTGGATGGAGAAATTTGTTCCTTTGTGATGCTCTGGAGGGGCCCATTACAGTTTTCAGCGAATGATCTATGTAGAGATCTCTGGGATGCCTAAGTCTTTAATTCTATAAATGTTTTTCACTGGACTCTCAATGGGATATTATTCACGCTTCCCAAGTAGCCAGTGGTACAATAGTGATAGGAACTGCTATCAAGTGAAACCTAAAAGGTGCACTGTGGACAACAGGTTTCAAATGTAGATGAGAAAACAAACTCATTGTGGTCTATTTTATTTTTGAGGAGGTCAACTTCAGCACATTTCCACAGCTTGGCTTTCTGGCAACTTCAAATGTTTAAAACCATGTGATTTAGGAACTCATCATATGGTGAAGCCACCAATGGCTTCTCACCCATCCTAAGACAAAGTCCAGGTCCTTGAACAGCCTGTTGGCCTCCAGTAACAAGGCCCTGGCTGGCTCCAGGGACCCATTTTGAGAAGTAACTGCTTCCCTTCTCTCATGCTGTCTTTGGCTTCACTGAAAAGAACCAGTCTCTGTCTTTCCAGAGGCTGCTTTCTCTGCCTGGACTCCTCTCTCCCTTCATTTCCTAAACTGTATTTGCCTAATTCTTTTTATATCTTTTGAGATAACCTCTTGTTATGTTGCCCAGGGTGGCTTTCCACTCCTGGGCTCAAATAATCCCTCTGCCTTGGTCACTGGAATTATTGTAGGCATGTGCCACCATATCAGTTTCTGCCTAATTCTTGGATAATCTTTCAGGCTTTATGTCAGATACCATTTCATTTCTGCATTAGTTTAATACATATCTACTCAGGGCTTAGTACAAGCTTACAATCACTTTCTCAGGGAAGCCTTCCCTGACTTCTCATCCCAGGTCTCCTGTTAGATTTCTGTGTCACTGTGAGTTCTGTCTGTCCTCTCTAATACATATTGTAACCCCGATTATTTATGTAATTTTTACTGAATGTATGTCCTCTTTAATAAACATCATAAGGACTGTGACAATGTCTATTGTGTTCCTATTGCTTTCCTGGGGCCAAGAACAGCACTCAGCTCAGTCTGTGGCCCCCAAAAATCCTGCTCAATAGAGAATACTGACAAAGCAAATAAAATAAAGAAGAAACTTTGCACATGCAAAGAATCATTGTGTAGCAAGCAGTCCCACCAACATCTGAGAAGAGAGTAAGTTTTGGGGCTTATATAAATGGGTGTGAATCCTCTTACTTGCTGGCAAAAGGTAAGGAATCCAGGCTGCTTAGAACAACACCGAGTTGCACAGGAAAAAGAGAAGGGAAAACGAACTAAAGAATGAAGAAAACAGAAATTTAGAAGGAAGAGAATAAGAAAACAAAACTCCATGGCAAAAGATCAGTATTTGTTTAGATGTGTAGTAGGACTAGGAGGCCTATCGGGAGCAAACTCTCTACCCGTGAATGTAACTAGGTTAACAAGCCACATGTTGTTAGAACAAATAGCTCTAGCAGAGAAGCACGGGGGTAAGGCTATTCCAAAGTCTGGGAAACATTCTCTAATTATTGGCCGCAGAAGGTCCTATCTATGTTCAAATCCTTTGCCAGGTACACTGCATGACTCCTCAGAGCCACGGTGGGGGCTCAGAAACGAGCCTGCAAATTTATATTGAGCAAGGGCTAGCACAGTATGGCCAGGGGCCTGACTGATTGGGCAAGTGGCCTGTTCACATAAAATTTATTGGAACATAGTCGCACATGTGCATTAACATATTTTTCCTGGATGCTTTCAAGTTCTGATGTCAAAGCTTAGCAATAGTGATGGCCTGAAAAGTCTAAAACACTTATTATCTGGTCCACTACAGAAAGCTTATCAGTTCTTACTACAGAATATAATAGCTGGCATAGGGTTTCTATAGAAGCAGCAGAATAGGAACTGGCAGTGCTTTTGAAGCTACCTTGTGATAAGGAACCTATACTTTTTTTAAAAGGGAAATGGTGCAAACATAAAAAGCTAAGTTAACTGTAATAAAAAAATAGTAGTTTTTATTGAACTTAAAGTCAAAATTTTTGGGTGCTTCATCTGTGTTATCTAAGACCAAGGTCCAAGGAGGTCAGTTCAGTGAAGTTGCTGCAAACTGCCCTGTGTGGCAAAGATCACACGAAACCAGTGACTAGAGCAAGCTTTATTTTAGTAAGAGAGATCAAGAGGTATCCTCCTCACAAATGGCAAAAGGTTTCTTATGAATGAATGTGATTGACAACAATAATAATTAATCATCGTCATAATTATTATCATGGATCGAGTTCCTACTCTGTCAGGCACTGCTTGCTTTAGGGACGTCACACGTTATTCATAATTCTCACAATCTCTTGATAAAATAGATATTCCGATTTTCCAAAGGAAGAAACTGGAGTTCAGCTAGGCTAAATATTAAATCCAAGTCACAGAGGAGGAGGCTAACAGGATTTCAACCCGATCCTGTAAGACTCTAAACCTGTGTTCTTTTTCTTAGGGTATAGTACCCCATATATTTAATGATAGACAGTACTAACATTTCAAAAGGAAAAGAAGCAAGCAGTAGCTTCCAAAAATGTAACTTCTCCTCCTCCAAAAGCCATCACAGCATCCATTTCTTCCTTTTTTTTGGTTTCCATTTTATGCATTTGGTACAGGGTCTCACTATGCAGCTCAGACTCATAGTGATCCTCCTGTTTTCAGCCTCCCCAGCGCTGGGATTACAGGTGTGCACCACCACGCCCAGAATGGGTCACAGGCTCAGCTTGCCCCTGGGGCTGGTCTGGTATGGCATGTGGGACCAGGAATCGATCCATTTCTTAACAGACAATGAGTGCCTAATGCGGAAGAAAATTCCAAGTGAAGAAAATGATCTCCACCCAACCCTCCCCACTGCCTTGGAGAACTCACTTCTCAACATGGTCAGCTAAATGGAGTACCCATGGGGCACTTTCTGGCTCCTACCAGGATCTTTGCTGGGAAACTAATTGTCTGTAGTTTACACAGAAAACCACTCAGATTAACTTCTCTTGAAATAATCTTGAAAAACATCTGATGACTGGGCCTTTGTGGTGTTTAGGAGTTTTTACAAGACTCAAACATTTAACTAGTTTTTTTCAGTGGAAGATGAATTTAGCAGAAGATAATTTCTAAAACAGGCTTAACCATATACAATCTATGGAGCTTTATCGTTGGAAAAAGGGTCAGGAGCCATAACACTGTGATCGTCTTGCTTTGTAATGTGGTAATATGACCTCAACAATTTCATTTATACATTAAAGGGCTTTAAAATACACATTAAAGAAAAGACAGATATCATAAAGAAGAAGAGATAATAAGCTATTGAGGCACTACCCACAAATTGTAATGTAATTTCAACATTAAAGGTAAAATCTGAATTACACTGTTTGTACCTGAAATTTCTTTAAACCTCAAATATGCATTAGGATGTGTCTGGAACAATTTAACTTTCTTTCATGTAAAAACAAAACAAAACCAAAAACCCAAACAAACTCCCAAAACCCAAACTCTTCTTTTACATACATGTTAACAAAAACAATACTAGGAAAATGAAGATGCATGATAAAGCTGTCAAAGATGAGCAATTATATATACTACCAATATATTTTATTTATTTATTTATTTATGCATGATAAAGCTGTCAAAGATGAGCAATTATATATACTACCAATATATTTTATTTATTTATTTATTTTTGGTACCAGGGATTGAACGCAGGACCTTGAGCTTGCCAGACAGGTGCTTATGCCACTGAACAATATCCCTGGCCCATACCAATATAATTTTAAAATAATTCCTGAGAATTCAAATGGTCTTGGTAACAAATTTGTGAATATTTACTGAAGATCTACGGTTATGTTTCTCTGAATCTAAGACGCCATGACTCTGAGATGTACCACTGTTTAACGGACACCTCTATTTTATCTGTAACTTGGAAAGACATTGCCAATAAGATTCTGTTAACTATAAAATACATACTACTGTTTTAAAATTTTACTTGTTTGGTCATTTGACAAAATGGAAATTGTACAAATTTAAGGTAAACAGTGTAGTATTTTGATAATCATGTATACTGCAAGGTGACCACCACACTGTCACTTCATAGTTAATTTTTTGTTCTTGTGACAATAGCTAAGGCTTATTCCCTTAGCAACTTAAGTCTACAACATGTTACTATTAATTACAGTCACAAAGGTTCAGAGAGATGTTAAAATATAGATTAAAAACTTGATGAAATACCATTGCTATGGTTTAGATAAAAGACGTCCCCCCAAAGGCTCATATGTTCTGAGATTTTTTTTTTTTTTAAGGAAGATGATTATGTCATGGCACACTAACCTCTGAAACTGTGACCTAAAACAAGCCTTTCATACAGGGTGTTGTGGCGCACAGCTGCAATCCCAGCCCTCAGGAGGCTGAGGCAGGAGGATCAATGAGATCCTGCCTTACAAACAGGTCTTAAAAGACCCTGTCCTCTTTTATGTTGTATATGGCAGGCATTTGGCCACAGGGCTGAAAAGCTTACCAATCCAGCCACGTATCCTAGAATTGAGCTGACGATGACAAGACAGATATGTATTGAGCACATATTGTGTACGATACACAGTAATAACTGCCTTAAATCCACGCTGTCACTGAATCTAGACAGTCTGCAGAAGGTAGACGTTCTTATGCAAATGTCACAGGCAGCTAAGAGATTGACCAAAATTATGTAACTGAGATATGTCAGAACTAGAATTAGAAGCTGTGTTTGACTACAGACTCTGCTTTTCATCATGATTTGACACCATGGCCTTTCTTGGTACAGGGTCTCACTACACAGCTCGGACTCATAATGATCCTCCTGTTTTCAGCCTCCCTAGTGCTGTGATTACAGGCGTGCACCATCATGCCCAGACTTAGTAGCCCAGGCAGCATGTGGTGCCAGAGGATCAAACCTCAGTCCTTGAGCTTGCGCTTAGTCTGCTGAGCTATCTCACCGGCCCTTGGCCTTTCAATTTGAAGTTATAATTGTACCTAACAAGATAATATAAGAGAGGAAGATTAACTTTCTTTTAATTTAGAAAATAATTTCATACAAGACAATCAAAATTACACTGGTATAGAAAGCATGTTGATATAAATATATCCCCTACAACCTTGTCTCAGGGTTTTGCTGTGTAGCACAGGCTGACCTCAAACTTTCTCAGTTCTCCTGCCTACGCCTCCCAAGTCACTCAGATTACAGGCATGAGCCACCACACCCAGTTTCAACTCACTTTTATAAGAAGATAAAATCAGGAAATGAGTACATATGGGAGCTGTCTCAGAAGAGGAAGTACTAAGGTATCTCCTGGCATCTCTTATTATTTTGCCCAATGTCAAGTGCTGTGTAAAACTTTAGTCACCACTACATCTGTAGGGTACAAAAACTAATTTGATGATGATCTTGAATCATAAAAGGAAGTATGTTGGGTTTTTTTGGTTCCATTTAGAAGGCTGAAAAGGGTATAATCCATGTTACATATCATAAGCTGGGCACTAATTAGTTGTAAGGTTCAGCTCAGCTTGTACATCCTCTTAAAATGTCAACACTGAGAAGGTCCTGCTATGATCTCAGCAGAATAAGTAAAATTTTGGTTCATTCTTACTTGCTAAAATATAAGGTGCAAAAAACAAATAATTTGATATATGAATGCAAGCAGCTGTTAGTAAGCATATGGTTTATGCCAAGCACTATGTTAAATACTTTACCCATGTTATCTTATGGAAGCTTGAAAATACTTATGATGCAGTGTTATTTACAGTTAATAAATGAGTTAGAGAAATTTTTTAAAAAGGTTCCCCCTCCCCCCCCCAAAAAAAGGTACAAGAGCACACAGCCAGAATCACCATGCCACATAAGGCCAAGAGGTATCACTTCCGTCTTAGACTACTTGAATGCCTGCTGGCACGATGCTGCTGTCATACATGGTGAGCTTCCAGCTCCTTGTTGGGGAAGCCAAGATTCAAATGCAGTGTCTAATTCTAAAACTGACTCTATCCTGCCAACTCCACACGAATAGCCCCCATGCAAAAAATGTATGCCTATTTCTAACTTCAAGTGGTATTCAGTATTTAATTTCAAATTTTCTGGGGCCAGCCTGACAGCTCAGCAGGCTAAAGTGCCTGCTTAGGTAGTCACAGTGGCTGGGGTTTGATCCCTAGAGTGACGTGCAGGTCCCATCCCTGGGTCATACTGAGACTGTGATTGAGACTGGGTGTGGTGGTGCGTGCTTGTAATCCCAGCACTTGGGAGGCTGAAAACAGGAGGACCACTACAAGCCTGATCTGTGTAGTGAGACCCTGTACTAAATGCATTAAAAAAAATTCTGGATTATAACAGGCATTTACCATTTCTATGTCTTCTCTTTAAAAATATTATTATTATTATTATTATTATTATTATTATTATTATTTAGGTGGAACTGGGGATTGAATAAAAAAATTATTTTAAGGAGAGTATAATAATTGATGAGACATTAGAAACACTACACATTTAGAAGACCAAGATGAGAGGTATTCAGCCATGGGTTTTGTATTACCCATTGCTGCCTACCATTTCTATTTATATTATTTTTCATATTTGTTTCAGGTCTTTTTACTTCTCAAAAATAAGAAAGTAGATATAAATTCATTCCCCTTCCTTTTCCCAGAGAATGTACTATTCTGGAATTGTATCTTTTATATCCACGGCATACTCTGTTCATAGTTATGTACTCTTAATAATACATGAATGTTTATAAAACTTCCACAACTGGCATCCTACTGTACTGTAAGGTACATAAATTTTCAAATTTGTTTATTCATTTAGGAATCATACATTATGACTTTGAGATTTATTCATGATGAAACCTGTGGATCATTTGTATTCTAAACTATGGCAGATGAAGTGTGATAAAAAATATGGTGACTGTCTAAAAATTTTAAAAATGTTTATCCCAATAAAAGATATGTAGCCAATAATTCCCCTCAAAATATTCTTTTTTGTGTCAAACCACTTATTCCCTCATTTTCAGTTTTTGAAGCAGTTCTGGAAGTCCTCTTCTGTGGGTATGCCTTTGATTGTGCTGTCACTGCTGTGGTGTCCTGAATAGATTAAAGATGTTTCTTTCTCATGGTCATTTTGATTGTCAAGAGGAGCCAGAAGTCACACGGTGCCAGGTCTTGCGAGTGAGGTGGATGAGGCTGCACCACTGCGTGGCTGCCAGCCTGCCCTCTGTTAGATGGCACTAGGCAGCAGCGTTCACTGTATTTTTTGGTCATACCTTCTAAAGAGACTGCACAATGTGCCACAGTTTATTTTATATCTCTCCTTTGGATAAGGATCTAGGTTGTTTCTACTTTTTCTGGCTATATACAAGGCTGCATGCTGTACACTTTTCCCAGTGTACAGGCAGAAAGATTTCCCTATGTTCTACTAGAAATGGAAAGGTGGGTCATGGAGACCACTCCTTGTTAGCTTTACTGCCTGTGGCCACTTTCCATTCCAAACTGGTTTTGCCAATTTACGTTCCTATAAGTAGGAGGTCAATTATTTCCTTAGCTTCTGCTCCAAATTTATTATTCTCAGACTTTAAAACTTTTGCCAATATGGGAAATGTAAAATGATTTTAATTTCCATTTCTTGAATTACTAAGGCTGAGTATCTCCTGATGTTACTGTTCATGTAGGTTTCCTTTTCAATGAATGGATCACATTTTTTATCCATTTTTCTGTTGGTTGTTTGGCTTTTTGGCAGAACCGGGGATTGAACTCCGGCCCTTGTGCTTGCCAGGGAAGTGCTTATTCTGCTGAGCCATCTCCCTGCCGCCCCCCCCACCCTTTTTTGATACAGAAATTTTAAGAATTCTTTATAAGTGCTGGACCAGTACTCTGATGGGTAGATATGCTACAATTACCTTTTCTCAGCCTGTGGCCTTTCTTTCTTTCTTTCTTTCTTTCTTTCTTTCTTTCTTTCTTTCTTTCTTTCTTTCTTTTTTTGTGTATGTATTTTGTACAAGGTTTCACTATGCAGCTCAGACTTGTAGTGATTCTCCTGTTTCCAGCCTCTCCAGTACTGGGATTACATGGGCTGGCTCAGCATGCCTGGAGGCAAAGCCCGCACAGCATGTGGTACCAGGGATTGAACCCTGTTCCCTATGCTTGCCTAAGCAGGGACTTAGTCCGCTGAGTATTTCACCGGCTCCTTGTATTTTTTTTTCCCTTGTCTTTCAATGTTAATGCTTTATTTAGCTTTATAATTTACATGGTAAAAGTTAGCATATTTGTCATTATAGGCTTTTTTTTTTTTTCAGTGCGGGGGTTGAACCTGAAGCCTCCTGTATGTTAGGCAAGTGATCTACTACTGAACCATACACCCTCAATTCTTATTTTTAAGTAGGGTCTCACTAAATTGGCTAGGCCACCCTTGAACTTGCAACCCTCTTGTCTTACCCTTCTGAGCATGTGGGATTACAAACATGTTTAAAGACACTGTCTAGAAAAATTCTTCCTTATACTTATAAAGGTAATCTAAATTAAAAAGACGTAGTATTTATTATATGCCAGATAATTATAGATATAATTTATAAATATAATTTATTATAATTTACTATAAATATATATAATATAATTTATATATAGGTAAATTCATTCATTTCAGAACAACTGCACAAAGTAGATATCATTATCTCTAATTAAAGATAAAGAAACTGATGCATAGTGGGAAAGCTTCTAAACAGGTTAAAAGTTTTACTCTCTGCTTTTAGGTATTGAACCAATCTGGATTTTATTTTCCAAGTATGGTAGAGCTAGAAATCTAATTTTAGTTATCATACTAAAAAGTGTCAGGATGTATTATTTATCAAATAGGCCACCTTTTCCCCCACCGAGCTGCAATGCCCTTTCCGTCTTATACTAAAATCTGCATCATACAAAGCATCAGTTTCCAGGTTTTCTTTTCTGTTCCACTGAAGCTTTTTCCTTGAACCAGTGCTATGCTAACTTAATTACTGTGGTAGGGATCTTGATACAGTGATCCTCCAAGCTCTTTGCAAATGTTTTGACTAGTTTTGCCTCATGAACTTTATAGTTTCTGAGCCACATTCTACAGACTATTGCTGGAAATTCCCCCTAAATCCATTTTAAGCATGTAGATATTTCTTCTGAGTGTCATCCAAATCAGCACTGATAAATCTGATCAATTTCCTCTGCAGTGAAAATGAGACTAGCACAATATTAAAACTTACAAAAGAAATCTATCACCTTGATATCTATCAATACAGATCAGTTAAATGAATTACTGCATATATAAACAATGGAACAACATGATGCCATTAAAGCAATAAAAAGGTATCTAGGGCCTGCCAGATAGCTCAGTGGATTAAAGCACCTGCTTAGACAGGCACAGGGATTGGGGTTGGATAACTGGTGTGCCATGCTGGCCCCATATCTGGGGTGCACTGAGATAATGATTGAGACTGGGTGTGGTGGCATGCGCCTGTTCCCAGTGCTTAGGAAGCTGAAAACAGGAGGATCACTACAAGTCTGATCTGTGTAGTGAGACCCTGGAGAGTCTGTATTAAATACAAAAAAAGGTATGCATGTAAAACAAAACAAATCTTCAAGTAATGCTAAGTAAAAAAATCAAAGTATGGAGCCAGGGAGATAACTCAGTGGCATACGTGCCTGCCCAACAAGTGCAAGGTCCTGACTTCCGTCTCTGGTTAAAAAAAAAAAAAAAAAAGGTATTGAACCGCATGTATATGTTTATTTGGGGTGAAAATTAATATCAGAAGTATATATTGAGGCTGGTATGCTGGCAGAGCATGCAGAAGGTCTGCGTTCAGTGTCAAGTACCAAAAAAAGTGTAAATTCATATTTGCATATATAAAGAAAAATTCTGGGAGGATACACAAGATACTAACAATAGCAGTCCTCTGCATGTTGATGGGGTTGCGTAGGTGTTGAGTGGTAGGGCTGGGGTTGGAAGATCACCCTTTTCTTTAACATTTATTGTGTGTGTGTATGTGTGTGTGTGTGTG
>NW_004524655.1:4019993-4027399 GCF_000260255.1 Octodon degus
TTTTGATTCCCACCCATGTGAGTCTATTACTAATTGGGAGAAATTAAACAAATACTCAAATTTTTCTTCTTTGAATTTTTTTTTCTTATATCTTTTTATGGCAAAAAGATACTCAGCAAATTAGGTGTCTATCATAGTTTTCTTTGTTGGAAAGGGTCAATGAATAACTGGAAATGCAATACAAAGTATCCCATTTCTCCTTGAAGGCCAGATATTTTGGAAGAAGAAAAAAACTATAATTTGAAGACAGAAATTCTTACAGGATCAGCTTGAAACCAGAAAAGAATACACAATACTAAAATCTAAATTAAAAAAAAATAGGCACAGATCCAGGTGTGGTGGTACATGCCCATAATCCCAGTACTTGGGAGGCTGAGACGAGGGGATCACTGTGAGTTTGAGGCCAGCCTGGGCTACACAGTGGGCTCAACGCCAGCCTGAACTCATGGTAAGATTCTATCTCAAACAAACAAACAAACATT
Source organism: Octodon degus (assembly GCF_000260255.1). Classification (NCBI taxonomy): domain Eukaryota; kingdom Metazoa; phylum Chordata; class Mammalia; order Rodentia; family Octodontidae; genus Octodon; species Octodon degus. The sequence continues at coordinate 4,020,476 of NW_004524655.1, forward strand.
AGACAAACAATTTTTCAAAACCTGATTTTAAGAAGTTGAATGTTTTTAATTTAAATTTATAAAATATCAAGATAAAGGCAGTATTATGAGCCAGCTCATCGTGGATTTCAAAGGCCAATTGTATACATCTTCCCTCAATCCATAACTAGTGAATCACATTGGTAGCTTGAAATTGGCTACAGAGGGAGTATTTATATCCGGGAAATGGACAAATGCTGCAAATCAGGGGTCCCTCCCAACAGGAAGAGATTTGTTTGTTTACTAGTGTGCCAGTGGATAGTGGTAATTTTAATACATGGTAAAGTTCAAAATATATAGAATCAGAGGAGAGATTCTGTAGTATTTTAGATAATTTTAGATAACAATGTTTGGAGAACAACTTCATGACTGGTTTATCTTCTGATATGAAATTGTTTCCAATGCTGTACTCTTTATGGGTCAAATAAAGCTTTAGAGCTGGATCTTTGATAAGCCTTTTAGGGCCAGGCAGATAGCTCAGCAGAATAAGCGCTTCCTTGGCAAGCGCAAGGCCCTGAGTTCAATCCCCGGTTCCGCAGGAAAAAAAAAAAAAAAAAAGGCTAAAAAAGCCTTTTACTATGCTTTTGAATTTCCCTAATACAAGCTGAAGAGTAAGTTAAGGTAAAAGATACAACTATGAAAATAGGACATGCATTACCACTCACACTACGGAGGATGAATATTTTTCAAATATTAGTATGTACTTATTAGCATATATTTCAATGCTTGCTAACTGCTACATGTGCTCAAAGTCCTTCAGTTAAATTGTTTTCCCTTCAGGTAAATTAATAGCATGAAAATGGAACAGGGAGAAAGCACTCTTCTGTGTTATATAAGAGCACAGAAAATGTCTATAATAAGGTCACATTCCTTGATACACATATAGCAGTCATCCATTAAATGATATCTGGATGAGTCATAAGGAGTGAGTCTCAAAAACACAATCAAAATAACTCCGTACTCACCCAATTCAATGCAGGTGATTCCAAGTGACCAGATGTCAACTTTCCCGTCATACTGTCCCTCATCCATAGCTAAGATCACTTCTGGAGCCATCCTAACAAACACAATGTGCAAAAGGCAAGTTGTACATTAAAAACAACTCCTCTCCTGAAGTGAATTAATAAAACAGCTGTTCAAAGAGTTTATCTCATAAATATTTCCTTACATAAGTCACTTTGAAAAACACTATTCAAAGTGTAAAGGTGTTTACTGAAATCAAAACTCACTATGAAATGATACATTATGTTCAATAGATTCTGGTTCTATACTTTACGATTGGTTTTATCTTGGATAAGTTACTTTTGTTCATCTGTAAAACAATTTAATAGTTATACCCATTTATAAAGGATTAATATACATGAAATACAAATTATTTCAAACTATATGAAAAATATTTTAAAGAACAATATAAAGCAAGGTTCTTAGCTACCCCAAAGATAAGTACACAGTTTACAAAATAACAACAACAACAAAAACAAAAGAAATTAGGTTATAGTAACGGATGTCACTTTACTTGTTTGTCCATAGTGTATTTTCATTACAGAGCAGGAACTGTATTAGTTTATGTGCTTTGGACAGAACTGTGCTCTATTATTGTGTATAAGCAGTTGCCGGATAAATCTATCTGATGACGAGGGGGAAAAGTTCAAACAGCAGGTGATATTATTTTAGTAGGTAAGTTATTTTCCAGGGATATAAGTCATATTCTGAGATATAATAAAATTTCAACGTATTCAGGGAAGATAAAAAGGAATCTGGAATAGATTGAGGGAACAACTTTAAAGCTAGGCGAAGTATCAGAGAACTGAACAAAGACAAGAACTTGGATTTCTTTCAATGGAAGGTAACACTTTGCCTCGCCAAAGAAGGCTGAAGAAGATCCCTTGTCCTGGCCTAGAGACTCGGCCTCAAGAGAAAAGTTCAAAAGAAACCGCAAAGGAAATCTAAAACCCGAGCTTGGTCAGTGAGTTGATAATCCTGCTCAGTTTACACGCAGTGACATCAACCTTATTTGAACAATTTACAGCCACTGCTAAGTTTTATACTAGGTCAGGGTGTTTGTTTTTCACTAATGAGTTTTCTAACTTCACATGAAATCTCATTTTGACGCACACTGCTAGGACCTTGACAAAAAACAAAACAAAACAAAACGAAACTAATGCCATCTTGTTCATGTAAACACGTTTTAAAATTGTGTCCTATTTTCTAATTCTACATACCAGTAAGGTGTACCCACGAAGGAGTTGGCAGGAGAAGCCATTGAGGCAGATCCAAAATCAGCTAGCTTCACCTGGCCTGGCTCAGATAGGAGAATATTTCCTGCTTTAATATCCCTATAGGAAAAAAATAAGAGGGTTAGAAAATTACTTTTCAATTTTGATTTTAGAATAGGTCAGAGCATGCAATTAATAAGACAAAAGTTTATTTAAAAAGAGAACTTTGCTCAGATAGCCAGAAGGGGATTTAATAATTATTGCATGTTATAAGGGGGCCCAGATTCCCGGGTATATTTACAAGTAGGTCATACTAATTACTTAAAGGTAGAGCTTTCTTCACAGGGAGGGAACAGTGAGAAAAAAGGCAAACACGGCAGATGAGGGAAACCTCTACAGCTGTTATACATACAAAAAGTGTGTGGGGGATGGTTTTAAATTTATGTATTTGGTACAGGGTCTCACTATGCAGCTACAGCGCAGACTTGCAGTGATCCTCCTGTTCCTGTCTTCCCAGCGCTGGGATTACAGGTGTGCACCACTATGCCCATACTAGCGCAGCATGTGGTGCCAGGAATTGAACCCTGGTCCCTGTGCTTACCTAGGCAGGTGCTCAGCCCACTGAGCTATTACACCAGCACCAAGAAAAAGTGTGTTCTTAAGGGCTAAATCCAGTCACCAGCAATATTTCTTGTGGTGAGAAAACTGGTGCCACTTATAACTGACTTTTATTTTCTCTTCCAGATTATATGACATTCTGGAACCTAAACAAACCTGTGATCACCCTGGATTGACTACCTAACCAATAATCCTCAACTACACACATACCTTTTCTTTCTTGCCTGTGACCCTTTCTCTATGCCTTTAATTGTAACTGCAACTCTAAGGCATTTGAGGGTACATGTTATATAGAAGGTGTTATTTTAAAAATAACACTGTACCGTAAAAAGAAGACCCTGAAAGATCAAAACAAACAAGGATTAGGGATTAAGAAATTGCATTTGTATTGTATTCTTACAATGAATTGCAAGTGGTTACTATTAAAGATATTAGATGTTTTATGCAGTAAAAGGTTTTTAAGATGCAATTTTTTAAAAAAATTCATTCTTCAGTATGGTAATTTAGAATGAGAAGATGTGGATGTACTCTTTATTCTTTTGTAAAAAGGCATGAGGTGTAATGAGTAGTAAGAACCATGAACTATGATGGGCTGTGGAAAGATAAGGCGGATAAAATGAGAAAAACTTCTGTCAGCTGAAAATGGAGCAGGCTCAAATGCTTCCGAAACAACTTTTAAAAAACTTCCCTTGAAAATTCAGTTTCCTTCCTCATGGCGACATTAGGCATTGGCAGAGAGAATTAAAAAAAAAAAAAAAAAAAGCATTATTTGTCTTTACAACAGAAAAATAGCTTTTATCACCTATTTTCTATTAGAAGACTAAACTACTTCTTAAATCAAAATAAAAACCTGGGACATGGTATTCATCTTTAAATTTAAAGAGCATCTTAAAACTTTTTTGTCTGTTTATTTTACAAACTAAAGAAGATAATGTATTACGCAGAGTAAAACAGTTAAGTTAAAGCGCAGACGGAAATATAGACACAAAAAGCTGAACAGGGGCTTTAAGCAAATGCAGACAAATCAGCAGAAGCAAGCTAGCATTCAGTAGTAACATCTCGGCACCAAAGAAACAGCATTTTTAAAACAGCTGTCAAATGCATAGATATTATGGCAAATGTGTTTAATTGATTTTTATCAGACATGATTCTTCATCATAAGTATTTTGTTTTGCTTTATTTTCTGTGTGCTAGGAATAAAACTCAGGGTCTCACATATGCTAGGCAAGAACTCTACCACAGAGCTACACCCTGGTCATTTTTCATCTTTATAAGTATGTAGCACTCCAGAAAGGCTTGCTGTGCCTGTCCTAAGGAGGTTCTGTTTTTGCAGCCCCAGTAACTGATGACTGAAAGATGGAAAAGAGAACTATGACCTAATAGTTTCGCTTCTTCCTAGCAAGGGCCAAGCATTTCTTTTTGCTGTGAGCCATCTCACAGCCTTCACATCTATCTAATATTCCACTTCTTGCACCATACACTAAAGTCAGTACTGTAAGTGTGCTGAGAGCAGGAAAGGGTGGTGACATCTTTCTTTAGGAGAAGTTAGTCGACAGAGGCAGGAGGGAGGCTTACGGGGAGCAAATCAAATGCTGCTCCTCCTGGATGTATGGAGTAATGTTGCCGGAGTGTAGCAACAGGAGAGTGGGTTAGTGTACAGGAAGTACAAGGCAGAGGAATGGGGATGTGGTTCAGTGTTACAGCGTATGATTAGCCCGCATAAGGCCCTGGGTTCCAAAAGAGAAAAGAATATGTAATTTAGACGAGAGCTCTGGATTACTGGATTCAGAGCTAAGAAATGTGACTTTCAATCCTTTCGCTAGGACTTACATGCTGTGAAATTCTGGGCAAGCATTTCAAATTTTTCTGAGTCCCAATCTCTTAATTCTCAAAATAGTACTTTCATTTCTTTTTTCCCTTCTGAGGCAGGGTCTTGCTATGCAGTTCAGGCTGGCCTTGAGCTCACTGTGTAGCCCAGGCTGGTCTAGAACTTGGGATGATTCTCCTGCCTCAGCCTCCCAAGTGCTGGGATTATAGGCACGCATCTCCACACCTGGCTTAATTCTCAAAGAGTACCTTCTAATTACATATCTATGTGGACTAAAGACAAGCAAACATCTTTAGTGATGAAACATCTAATAGTATAGAAGTAACTTGTACAGGGGCTGAGGAGATGACTCAGTAGAATAAGTGCTTCCCTGGCAAGCACAAGGGCCTGAGTTCAAATCCCAGTTCCACTAAAAAAAAAAAAAAAAAAGAAGTAACTTGTTATATGGAATAATAAAGGGAGAAGAAATTCAGCTATGAAATAAATATACACAAAGAAGGCTAATTTTCTTTTCTTTCTTTTTAAAAATTTGATTAAGGGTCTTGCTATGTATGACATGCCATCCTGAGGATCACACTTGGGTCTTTGCGCTTCCAAGGCAGGTGCTTACACCACTGAGCTATCACCCCCGCCCCCAAATTTTCTTTTCTTCTTGACACAGTATCAAAGGCCATTGGGGCCATCTTTCAATTTCCCTGCACTTCAATCCCTGGTAGAAAAATAAATAAATAAAATAAATAAATAAATAAATAAACAAATTTCCCTGCAACACTCAGCCTGCAGGCTAGTTATCTACCAAATGAGAGGATGGAAGTCACTGTGGATGTACGGGAGAGACCAGGAGATGCCAGCTAAACTCTGGTAACGTTACTCCTTACGTCCAGGAGGAGCAGCAATCGGTTTGCTTCCCAGCAATCCTTAGGCAACCTGAAAATTGGAGCATGAACTAATTTTCAAGGATCCTGAAATAGAAAGTCTTGTAACTGAAATGAAAACACAGCTGGCCTCTAATCTTACCTATGAATCAACGCGTGAGAATGCAGGTAGGCCAGCCCTTGCAGGGCACCATGAGTAATGGCAGCTATCTCCACTTCCTGAAGGGGTTTCTTATGAACTGAGGAAGGAGGGGGAAAAGAAGGTCAGGAGTAATCACCGGTCTCATTCCTGTTTTTATTATCTTATATAGCAAGACCAGACTAAATTACAGACTTTCTCAAATAATACCTTGGTCATACATTCGCCTGACTATACAGGATATATATTTTCTATAGAATAGTAATAAATGCTTAGGTAACAGGAAAACCAAGCATACAAACCAAAATAAGCCAACACTTCAAAACAAAACAAAGAAAGTCTAATATTCACTAAGTGAAGAATTTTTAATTTACTTATCAGTTGCAAGTCAATAGTAATATAGTGATTCCAGTTGGCCAGACCAAAATTTATTAGTTTCTTCTAACATTTTAAAAGCCTGGCATATTCTAGGTTATGTTATTTTCAGCCAAAGTCATCTAGAATTACCCCCTCTAACTACAGGTTTTCTTATTTGTGAGAGTTGGCTAATAAACAGTTTTCATTCAGAGATCAAGGATGATTTTGGATTTTTAAAAAAGCCTCTGGTTGTAACAGCATTTCCAGAGGAGACATAGGTTAGCCACTGTATTGGAAAGGGTTGGGGGTGAATATAATTTGGTAACACCTCCCTCTCTTTCATCCATACACATGAATTTCATGCTTTTTACTACACATATTGCATCACATTAGCCAAATATTTTAGCAATACATGCCATAGACAGACGATGAACTACATTGCAAGAAAACCCCTAACATTTCCCAGATACTCTGGGTGACACTCAAAGATAAAGTTTGTACAGCTTACTTGAACAGTCGCTAAGCCCAAGTCATCATCCAACTATACTGCCCAACCTGTACTATAACGCGAGGGGAGATAAACATTCAGATCAAAGTAAAACAGCGAGGAGGGGAGAGTGCTTTCGTTCTTACCTTCCAACAAGTCAGAGGCTGAGCCTAAGCAATACTCCATCACCAACTGTCACAGATTTTTTTTTTTTAAAAGAAAGAACAATACATATTAATAAGAAACTTTCCAAACCAACCAACCAACCAAGGAAACAAGAATGCTAAGAGAATCAATATTTTGACTCACTTGAACTTGTATTATCCTGGTCACTGACACTAAGTGGTCTTCATAAATTCTCAGTTTTTGCTTTAGAAAATCCTTAA
>NW_004524655.1:4028249-4029557 GCF_000260255.1 Octodon degus
ATTAACTTAAATGATAATATAAATTATTTGTAAATATCTAAGCAGGTGCCCTTTGATTAGAGGTGAACACCTATATAAACAGATACTCCAGCCATACTGCTGAATGACCAATTGGAATATAGACACAATGCACAAATAATGCAGGAATAATGTACACACTTGATTAAAAAATGGACATGGTTGTGTCTTCTATGAATCTTCATAATTCAATACATTGTGGCCTGTAAGAACACACTACAACCAGGCTACAGGGACAAGAAGTACTCATTCAAAAAAAAAAAAAAAAAGAAGTACTCATTCAAGGAGAGCTTCCCTGCTAGAAACAGGAGAGCCAGGCCAACGGAGCTACAGGACATGCAGTCAGTCTTAAGAAATTCAGGCCTGCTGGGTGTAGTGGCACATGCCTATAATCCCAGCACTCAAGAGTCTGAGACAGGAGAATCATCCCAAGTTCTAGAGCAGCCTGGGCTACAAAGTGAGCTCAAGGCCAGCCTGAACAGCAGAGGGAGACCCTGTCTCAAAAAGACCAAAACAAAACCCTTCAGAGAAAACAAAAAAGAAAATAAGAAATTCAGGCTGGAATTCAGGGTTTTAAGAATTCTGATGATGTTTCAGAAAAGAACATGACTGGGGGCCAGAGAGATGGCTCAGTACAGTAAGTGCTTGCCTGGTAAGCACAAGGGCCTGAGTTCAATCCCTGGTTCCACTAAAAAGAAAAAAAGAACATGACTGTATTTTTTGTTGTTTTTGTTTTTTGAGGCAGGGTCTTGCTATGTACTTCAGGCCAGCCTGGACTAGGTAGTCCAAGCTGTCCTCAAATTCATGGTGATTCTCCAGTCTTAGTCCCCTGAATACTGGGATTACAGGTGTGTGCCACCATGCCTGGCCAAATTGTTATTTTGTTAATATAACAAAATTGAGGCAGGAGAATCACAAGTTTCACCCAGCCTGGGCAACTTAGTAAGACTCTACCACAAAAAATAAGAGCCAGGTTATAGTGCCTCATACCTGTAATTTTAACAGTGTGGAAAGCTGAGGCCAAAGGACTGCATAGGTCTGGGAATATAACTTTGAGTGAAGGTCTTGGGTTCAATCCCCAGCGCACACACACACACACACACACACACACACACACACACACGATAAAACTAGCACATGACAATTACAAAATAAATTTCCTATAACCTACTGGACATAGCCAATATCAACATACTGGCTGTTTTCATTTCAAAAAATTAATGTGAAAACATTTATATATTACTTTGGATTAATGGAGTAATTTGGAATCTTATAAGAAGTTTAGAAATA
>NW_004524655.1:4031050-4032286 GCF_000260255.1 Octodon degus
TGCAGTTGCTTAGTTCACAGGTGTCAGTATATATAGTTAGTCAGGGTGAGAATCCTTCCAATTAACTGCTAGATTCTAAAATCTTCTGAAGATTCTCAGGATCATTGCCTTACCCATCTTCTACATATAACTGTATGGCTTTCCACTGTCTTGTTTCCTAGCTCTTCTCCTTTCCCTCTCAATTATTTAATCCTCAAGTTCTTGCTTTTCTTTTAGTTGTATTATATCTTTCTATTTGTATTTCTTCTTTTGAGTTCTTATACTAGGGAAACTATATGATATTTACATATGAATGTCTGGTTTATTTCACTTATGAGTATATCTTCAGGTGGCATCCACTTCAATATAAAGGCTTTGAGTTTATCATTCTTTATACCTGAGTAATACTCCATTGTATAAAAATACCACATCTTTTTCATCCATTCCTTAGGTGATAAGCATCTTGGTTGTTTCCAAGATTTGGCTATCACAAATTGTGCTGCTATAAACATAGGCACCCATATATCACTATGATATGATGTTTTCAGATCTTCTGGGAAAATTCCCAACAGAGGAATAGCTGGTTTAAATGGGACTTCCAGTCCTAGTTTTCTAAGGAGTCTCCACACTGATTTCTATAATGGTTGCACCATTCTATATTCACACCGGTGGCTGGCTTTTTAAATAAACTTTATGGAAACATTTCTAAATTGTATCACGTATTTCTCTAGGTTTTTAAATTGAGTAGTTGAATATGCACATTTCTTAAACTGAATATACAAATTATAAATAATGATATCCCTTGATTTGCACTGGGGTCATAGACTGATGAACCCACCATCAGTTGAAAATATTTTGTCAAAAGTACATTAAAGGCTGGCCAAATGGCTCAGTGGATTAAAGCACCTGCTTAGGCAGACACAGTGGCCAGGGTTCGATCCCCAGCATGAAGTGCTGGCACTGGTCCTGTCCCCGTGATGCACTGAGACAGCGATTGAGACTGGGCGAGGTGGCGCACACCTGTAATCCCAGCACTTGGGACGCTGAAAACAATAGGATCACTACAAGTCCGATCTACGAAGTGAGACCCTGTTGACCCTGTAGACCCTGTCCTAAAATACAAAAAACGAAAAACCAAAACCAAAAAACCACACCAAACATTAATATACCTAATTTACTATACATCATAGCTTAGGAAAAGCACAATTGGGCTGGGGAGATGGCTCAGTAGAACAAGCGCTTCCCTGGCAAGCACAA
>NW_004524655.1:4034046-4042206 GCF_000260255.1 Octodon degus
ATGTGATATATATAATTGAGTAAGATATATTATATATATATGGTATCACGTAAGGTTTGATACTATTTGTTGTTTCAGATACCTGTTAGGGGGTCTAGCAATAATATCCCATGGATACTGGGTTATGAATACACTCTACAGTATTGGACACTGACACTTACCCTTGTGACCAGAAGACTGTCAGAGCTGCAGCATCACTCAGCATTGAGAAATGACAAGGATAAAAATTCTAGAATGAGAATAAGAGGCCTTGCCTTTTTCTTATAAAAATAGCTCATTACAAGATATTTTGACTAACTTATCTTGTTAAGTACTTATAGGATGAAATTTCTAACAGGCTGAGCATCATATTTAATCTTACGAATATACACCACATGACACACTGAAGCATTAACAACTTTCAAACATCTATAACTATAGTCAAATGGGACAGAAATCAGGCTGATATTTTGCAGTTCAAATAAATAATATAAAAATATTTAATTAAAAGAGCTAGAAGCTCTTTGACTTACCCAAGCAGTGTGCTCTTTCAAGTAACAACCTTTGTACTCAATAGTGTTAGGGTGCTTTAATTGTCGTAAAAATCTAACTTCCTTAAGAATATCATGCCATTTCTATAGATATCAAAAAAGAAAGGTTTTAATGTTTAAACAAAATAGCATTTTATTATCAAATACATATATAGTATTGTTTCTGTTATCCTAAATTGATATAAGATAAAAAACAATGAAGAAATTACATAAACTTGTGATATTCTTTTAGTTTGAGTACATTTAAATGAAAATTTGTCACTGGATATTAAAATAAACCACTTACATTTCTGCATTCTATGGTGGAAAAAGGTGACTGAGCTAAAATATTTGCAACCTTTTCATACACTCCAAAAGAAGAGGGGGGAAAAAAGAAATATGATAAAGAAATGTTTAAAAAATACTATGATTGCTTGGCAAGCACAGGATCCTGAGTTCAATCCCTGGTACCACAAAAAAAAGAAAGAAAAATAAATAAAAAATACTATGAATGTCTTTTCCGTATAAGCTTTGTTTTTATTGGCACACAATAACTGCATGTATTTTGGGGTACACTGTAATGTTTCAGTACAAGCATGCATGGTAATATTACCCAACCAAGGTAGTTGGCATGTCCGTCATCACTAACATTTATCATGCTTTTGTAGTGAGAACATTCAGAGTGGTTATTTTGAAATATATACTTCAATACTGCTAACTACAGTCATCTTCCTGTGCCATGTGCAATTCTGTTATTGTCATACGAACTTGCTCTTGTCAGTTTAGGGACACACTGTTTTGTCTTACCTCGTGTGACTGCTTCCCACTGTAAGACATTTTTTTAACTGCCACAACCTCGTTGGTGTGAGCATTTGTGGCCTGTGTTAAAAGGGAAGAAGAAAGAAAAAGAATTAATTATGTTTCAATCAGTTTAACTTCTTTGACTATAGACTCTTTTTTTTTCCCCCCTGGTCCTAGAAGTAAAACCCAGGCCTTTGCACTGAGCTATCTTCCCAGGCCCTTTATATTTTGACATAAAGGTTTTTCTTTCTTTTCTTTGAGAGAGGGTCTTGCTATGTAATTCAGACTGACTTTGAACTCATGTAGCCCAGGTTGCTCTTGAATTCATAGAGATCTTCCTGCTTCAGCCTCCCAAGTGCTGGGATTATAAGTGCGCACCACCATGTCTGGCTAGAGATAAGATCTTTCTAAGTCACTAAATTGCATAGGCTGGGCTCATACTCGAGATCTTCCTCAGCCTCCCAGAGTTCTGGGATTACAGGTATGTCCCACCCATCAGGCCCAGTTTAACTAGAGACTTTTAAATTAATATTCTCACACTTCAGTACCACCATTCAAAGGTGCTCCAGCTTTTGACAGGACAGGTATTTCCACCTCATTTTAGAGAAAAGCTTCACTTACCCAATTCTGTGTATACTTATAAAGGAGGTAATCTGTATGTAAAATATACCACTATGAAAAGATAAAAAAAATCATAACAAAAAACAAGCTGTATACGATGATCCTATATTTTCAAAATAAGAACGTGAGTAGTATATGTGTAAACAAAATTGTAAAAGAATGCATATCAAAATACTTATCAAAGCTAATGTCCAGGGCAGTGCTTTCCAACAGAATTTCCTGGGATGATGGAAACGACCCACATCTACAGTGTCCAACAGGGGCATGTGTAAGATGTGGCTAGTGTGACTGAGGAAACTGTTTTAAATTTTAATGAATTTTAATTCGATTATATTTAATTTATGCAGTAATGGCTACTGCACTTAACAGTGCATCAGAAGGTAAAAGTAATCCTAAAAGGTACTCCCACTTTTAGAGTAACATATTTTATAATAAGAACCTGTTATCTAAACACATACACACATTTATGTACATTACCGGTGTGTATTTTCATCCATAAAGGTTGTCTTGCCTTATAATTGTCTCCACTTGTCTTTATCATACCCAAGATACAAGTTCATTGAAAGCACATCCAAGTGATATTTTTTTCTTTTCATTTTTTCTTAAGAGATTTAACTAATTTTCTTGAGAATTTCAGAGAACTAAATGTAAGCCATTAAAATATCTAGCTTTAGCTTTCTTTTAATAACAGGGCTCTGGCTCATTGCTACATCCATCATGTAAATAAACTATTTTAAGTGTATGATTTGTTATTACTGTGGATCAAAAAAGCTGTAGCACTGGTTCTGAGGTAAAGCAGTGCAATTTACTAGTGGATAAAATCAGGTTAATAGCACATGCCTGTCAATGGCACTCGGGACCAAAGAAACAAAAAGAATTTGGGGTTGAATTATGTTTTTATAAGTAAATTACTGTTTATTCAATTTTTTAAAATAATAAGAAACTACTGTTTTATATCTCAGGAGCTTCTTTAGTTGAAACTAGGAAAATCATCATGCGTTTTTTGTTATTTTTAACCTGATTTTTTTTTTTTTTTTTTTTTAAAGACATGATCTTGCTGTGTGGTGCAGGCTGGCCTGGAGCTTACAATGCAGCCCAGGCTTGCCTCGAACTCAAAGCAATTCTACTGTCTCAGCCTCTTGAGTGCTGGGATTATAGGCATGCCTTCAATCTCAGATTCTTAATGAATGCCAAAATGCAGAGGAAATGGAAGCATCAAAATAAGATTTTATAAGCTCTAAGGTAAAGGAATCTAAATATATATACATATATTTATATTATACATATATATATATATATATATCTGTTATAGTTTTCAAGTTAATAAATCTCTACAAAGACATTTTTTAAAAGATAGTATACAGATTATTAAAGTATAGAAGGATTTGATTAAAAACCAGAGATCTTGGGTAGGACTTTCAGTGGTGTAGAGTAGCATGTCTGAAGACTTCTGAGTACAGAAAATAAACAAACAAATATCTCTCCCACTGTCCTAGCTGTTAGCTTTAATGCTAAGACTACACTTAAATGACAGCAACAAAGGACAGTTGATGTACTTTGAGGCTTCTAATAAGGGTGAAAGGGACTACGGTTACGAAGAGGACATTTTGGCACCCATCTATGTACTGTGCAGCCTAAGAGCCTGGAAAAGATCTAGGAAATAATAAATAAAAAATTTTAACCTATAATGAGTATATTTATATTTACATTTATATTTATGGTTTTGGTGCTGGGGATTGAAACCAGAACCTCATACATGATAAACACGTGCTCTGTGACTGCACTATACCTCTAGAAATTACAAAGAATTCTTTTTTTAAAAAAAATTTATTCATTTTAATGGGAAAAAGAAGATAAAACAGCAGTAAAACAATTTCAAAACAGGTTAGTGGGACAGCTGCAATAGTTAATACATTGCATATTGTTGTCTTCATAGTAGTCATTCAGAGGACAAGATGTAGACATAATATCTTGTCTAAACAAAGAAATAAGGCAAGAAGTTTAATCCTTTTCTTTCCAGTATCAGCGATCAAACTCAGAACCTTGCACTTGCCAGGCAGGCATTTATGCCGTTAAGTTATTTTCCCAGCCCCCACAATTCTTAATCATTATAAAAATTTTAAGTTCAACAAATGGAATAAAAAGTATTATGATCTAATTGCTTATTAAGGTTATTTATAACCAAAGCTATCTGGAACGACAAACATGAAAAAGAATTGCCTTAAAACACAAATATATTTCTTACAGAGTAATCACTAATTAGAACTTGACGAACCCACTTGCTTCTACTGATATAGAGACTTAAAATTTGAAAAATCATTTCCATGTTGGGCTGGGGAGATAGCGCGGAGGCCTAAATGTCTGTCTGGCAAGCGCAAGGGCTTGGGTTCGATCCCCAGTACCGCAAGCCTTGCTGGCCCAGCACAGTGCTGGCCACTGAAACCAAGCAAGTAGTATATGCCTATAATCCCAGCACTGGGGAGGCTGAGACAGGAGGATCACTACTAGTCTGAGCTGTGTAGCGAGACCCTGTACCAAATAAATAAATAAAAAAAATTTTTTTTAATTAAAAAACCAAAACTATCTCCATGTTGATTTTTCTATGGACACAGAGAGCTTTAATGCAGTTTTATGTTAGTTAAAAGTCAGAACAAGTTACGTTAGGAACTAAGAAAATAATGAATACTCTAGAACAGAGAAAGAAAACTGTTAGTGAGGTCTCTGCCTTCTAGGGCTTCGTACTGTATTGTCACTACCTCCAACATGTGCAGTTTTAGCCTTGACATTTACATTCATTCTCTAGATTTCAGACAGTCTCATTAGTTGTTAGCAAGATTACTGATTCCAAAAGTGCTAGCGAGAACATACTAAGTGCTCATTATAGTTTCTTAACCATTCTCCAACTGTGGCTTTTGTTGGTTTAGAGAGAGATATAAACAATTAAATAGAAGTGTTTTGTTTTGCCTTATTGAGGCTCAACTAAAACCAAAAGGTAAATACAGTATCTAGAAGAACCGATCCAAGTATGTCCTTTAGGTTGATTGTGGATGATACGCTGAGTGGAATTAGGGAACACTGGAAGCCTACAAACTTTCCAGAGTGTTTAAATGAGTACAAAAATGAACACACTCAATCTTTTGTTTTTCTTGAACATAGTTTCTTACTGCCTCACTGATTAATGCCTGCTAATTTCTGAGTTACTTATGTAAATCCAAATACACACATACATGTCAAGTTAATGCTTCCTATTTTCTCTGATTATAACATATATTCTCAGCTGGTTGATGCTACAAGAGCCCTATAAGCTTACAATTCAACTTAAGCTCTTCTCCCTGACATTATTCTAATAAAAACTACAAAGACACTAACAGAATGATAGGATTTAGGCACAGAAACACTGGTGCCACACCTTGGGCTTTACAGCTTGCAAGGACGCCTACGATTCAGGAAAAGTACCAATGAGCAGTACTGCATTCTCTGACTCCTTCCCAGTTCACTCATTCAACAAATGTGTATTATTTACAAATTGTCAGGTACAGGAATAATTTAGAAATTGTCAGGGATAGAACCATGAGTAAATAGCCTGGTATCTATCATTCCTCTAGAAATTTAGGTAAGAAAAAATCACAACAAACAAATACAAAACTGCAACTACAAAGCAGAGTAGGTCGCGGACATAACTCAGAGGTACAGGAATAAGTACAAGGTCTTGAGTTTGATTCCCAGTACCAAAACAAAAACAAAAACAAAGCAGGGTGGGTGTTAATAAGAGAACCAAAAATGGAGGCTGTGATGTAAGGAGGCCAGGAAGCCTTCCCTAAAGGATGAGAGTTGTAAGATGAACAGAAGTGAAGAAGGTGAAGAAGGATGGAAGAATATTCCAGAAAGAATAATTCATGCAAGATCCTACAATGGGTAATAAAAGAAAGCACTAGAATTACAGCAATGAGAGAAAGAATTAGGGCTCAGGTGTCCATAAAAGCCGCATTATTAAGGACCCTGTAGGCTGATTACAGTAAGAATAATAATCTTAGCCTAAGAAAAGGAGACCCTAAAGGCTTTACTGCCAAAGGGGAATATGATGAGATTTATATATATTTTTCAAGCTTACTGAAGTAAGGTCTAAAGGACTACACTATAGTTGCCTACATAAAGGACATTTTAGTCTTCTCCATATGGTGCATGCATAATAAGAGAAAGAATCTATTAAGAGCGAGGGAGCTGCAACACACATATATTATTGTGGCAAGTGTAATCAATTTTTAGAATGTTACCTCTCTGTCCACTACAGATAAAAGTCAAAGCTTTAAAAAAATTTTTTTTTGAAGTATCAGCTACTTCCCTTTGAATCTGTGTTTTAGGGCTTCTGGGAGTATGCGGGCCTGGCTTACTCACTTTAGTATACAAGCAATCTAGACTTCAAGCACCATGTGACCTCTGGCTCTCCAACAGATTTAAAATGACCACAAAGGGGAAGTATTTTAAATGGATGGTGGGCACTGAGGCAGTCACAACAGTGCAACTGAAGGTCCTCATAAAAAGATGGGACTTAGCCCAAAGCGCAATGACGGGCCGGGGAGATGGCTCAGTGGAATAAGCGCTTCCCTGGCAAGCGCAAGACCTGAGTTCAATCCCCGGTTCTGGAAAAAAAAAAAAAAAGCGCAATGACTAGGAATTCTACAAGGTAGGTCTCATTTTGCCCCTGCTACATAGGGGCTTCTTAGTAAGTTTCAAGGCATGTTGTTGGCTTATTGTCTCCCGAAACATTAGAGATTTGAAAAGGGTCTGGCTGCTTTTTAAAATAGAAGAGTGAAGGTGTCAGGGATACAGCTTAGCTGTGCCACGCCTGCCCAGAAAGCGTAAAGTTCTGAGTTTGATTCCCAGTTAGCGTGCCTCCCACCCTATAATAAAATAGAAGAGTCAAAAAGAGATTGGAACCACCCTCTGACTCTAGCCAAGAAAGATAAATTAATCATAAAGTAATGGAAAGAAAGTAAGAAAAGATGACAGAAGCATGGATCTCTGAGCAAAATGGGTAATAAATGAATATACACATAATGTTTCCATTTTCTATAACAAGTTCAAAACCAGACAAAACCAAGTTACACTGTCTAGGGGTACAAGTGTAAGTGGGTTAAATATAAACACAAACAAGACTGATCGCCATAAAAGATCAAGGTGGTGGACACTCCTCGATGGGGAGAGAGGGTAGTGGAGGAGGAGGACAAGAGGCGCTTCTGGAGTATAGTGTTCAATTTCTCAATCTGTGGTATTTACCCAGGGATTTAGCTTTTAATACTTCTTTAAAGTATATATTGATATTTTGGTTTTGGTTTTGTAGTGCTGGGAATCAACTCAGCACCTTGGGCATGGTAGACAACTCTACAACCCAGCCCAATTATATATTAAAATATGCTGTGTATTATGCATACATCTTTATGTATGATATGTTTATAATTAAAAATACTTTAAAAAAAGATCTGTGTGACTAAAGATGACAGGACATTGGGCTGTCAATGTTATTTTGAGACTGAAGTCTAACATGGAAGACAGCATTAAATGGCAAAGTATCACACTGGCAGCCCTGAAAAGCAAGTTAGTGACAGAATGTATTGAGTGGAGGCTAAGTATGAGACAGGGATGAGGGGCAATGACGGCGTTGTCAAGACGCCGAGGACGAGGGTGGGCTCAGAGACAATCCAGGCCAAAGTCCACCTACAGATGCAGGAAATAAAGTCTCACCTGGAAGGGCAAGCCCTGCCCAGTAGAACATAAAGGATCATTTGAAAGGAAGAGCAGAATCTGTTTGATAATGAAAGTTATTTGATTTATTTTGCAGTGCTGGGAGTGGGCTGCAGGGCCTCTGCCTTGAGCTACATCCCTAGCTCTTTTCACTTTTTTTTTTTTTTTTTTTTTTTACTTTGGGGCAGGGTCTCGCTAAGTTGCCCATGCTTGATTTAAACTTGCAATCCTCCTGCCTCAGTCTCCCAGAATGCTGGAATGATAAGCATGTGTCACCATGCCCACTTCAAGAAAAATTACTTGATAATAGGCTTGAAGAAGAAATAGGTAATTGTGAGCATTTACTATTGATTTTAATAGACTACTCCTCTTTTTAAATTAATTTCTTGGTACATTTTAGGTGTACATATTGATCACATTCATTATAGGGAATATGTATATATACATAAATTGAGTCTTTTTTTCTTCACATTTCTCTTTTCTCAAC
>NW_004524655.1:4042746-4046279 GCF_000260255.1 Octodon degus
CTCTCCCTCTCTCTCTCTCCCTGGCCCAATCAGACAGTCATACCCTTGAGACTGAAACTGGACAGTCTTGTTCCCATTAACTTAAATTAACAACTGGATATGAATGTCACTAAATTTTTTTGTCTATCTCTCCGGATATCTGTCGGTTCATTGTTTATCTGTCCATTCACTATTTATAAAACTCCTGCTGCTGTATTGTTAGACATTACACTAATGCCTGGAGATATAGCAATAAACAAGATAGACAACCTCTGTCCTCATGGTGCATGTTATTTAGGGGGAGGGACATACAGTATGAGTCAAAACTAAGTTGCTGAATTACAGTTCTAACAAATGAAACAAGTGGTATGAGATCATAAAAGTCCCTTTAATAATGGAAGGCTTGAATATTATAGAAGTAACAGTTAAATCAAAACCTGCAGCACGAAGAGGGGTTAGATGGTTGGGGATGTAATATGCAGAGTCTTCTAGGGCAGGGACTAGCCCAGTTCTGGGCATTGAGGAGAAAAGAAGAGATGGATGGAACTCAGCTTGAAGCTTAACAGTTAGACTTGAATAAGGCCTTGGATTCTGGCACTGGCTCTTCAGAAGCTGCTATCTGCTTTTACAGAGGACATCATTTAATTGGTAGGATGGACGCTAAAATTAGGTCCACTTTACAAATGAGAGCTCTGTGTAGGGTTCAAATTTTCTTAATCCGATTCACATAAGTGACTTTTATATTACTTACAAAATAAACTGCCCCAAAACTTCCATGTCCAATTTCATGCAAATCAATAAACACTTCCTCGGGATCATCTTTGTAGAAGAGATCAGTGAACTCTGGGTCCTTCGGTACTCCTTTACGCATGATGACCAGTACTGCAAGTGCTGTGCTTTCTGATAGCTCAGTCAGTTCTATCTCACATCGATGAAAAAAAAAAGGTTTTTTTTTTTTGCCAAATCTTCAGTACCTGTAGGAAAATAAAGATTGCCATTAAATTATTTCTAACACATCTTGTTTGGTGGCAATATAAATACAAATTCACATCAAAGAGCACTTCAATCTTACAACTCAGTATTACAAAGACAAGAAACCCAAATGAAAAATGAGCATAGGATGTGAACAAATATTTCATCTTCTTCTTTGTAATCTTTTATTTTATTTATTTATTTGGTACAGGGTCTCACTACACAGCTCGGACTGTAGCGATCCTCCTGTCTCAGCGTTCCTGGCTCTGAGATGACAGGCGTGCCCCACCACGTCCAGTTTTGGAGGCTGGCACGATGCTCCTGGGCAGGCCCGGCATGTGGTACTGGGGATCAATCTTGGGTCTTTGCACTTGCAGACAGGCGCTTAGACCATCTCCCCATCTCCCCATCCCTATGAATAAATATTTCTGCCAAAAAACCCCAAATGGGATTAACACATGTGAAGGTGCTCTGCATCATTAGTGATTAGAGAAATGAAAATTAAAACCACAAAAAGTACTATTTCATACTTGCTGTTATGGGCTATAATCAAAAGATTAAGGATCAGTGAGGGTGTGGAGAAATGAAAACTCTCCAACACTGCTGGTAGGCAGGTAAAATGACACAGCCATTTTGGAAAACAGCCTGGAAGTTCATCAATAACTTAAACATGGAATTACTATTTGACCCAGAAATTCTATACTCAGGTATATATCCAAGAGAAATGAAAACATATGTCCATGCAAACACTAATGCTCAAGTGTAAACAGGAACGTTATTCCCAATAGTCAAGAGTTAGAAACAACCCAAACCTTCATTAAATAGTAAATGAATAAATGTGCTGTCCACATACAATGCAATATAGTTCACTGACACATGCAAGATCATGAATGAACCTTGTAAACATTAGGCTTAGAGAAAGAAGCCAGTCATAAGAAACAATATATTGTTTGACTTTTTAATAAAATAAAATCTTTAGGATAGAGGGTTGAAGATACAGATCTGTGGTAGTAGAGTACTTGCCTAGCATGCTTGAGGCCCTGAGTTCATGCCTTAGTACCACACACACACACACACACACACACTTCCAGAGGAGGTAAACCTACAGAATTTATTTATTTATTTATTTATTTATTTATTTTTTTGTGGAACTGGGGATTGAACTCAGGCCCTTGCGCTTGCCAGGGAAGCACTTATTCTACTGAGCCATCTCCCTGGCCCCCAGAATTGATTTCTTAAGGGTGGAGTATTTGGGCAGTGACAGCTGAAGGGCATGGGCTTTCTCTTCAGAGGGATGAAAATGTTCTAAAATTGACTGTGGTGATGACTCCATTAGTCTGTGACTCTACTAAACACTATTCAATTATACACTTTAGATGGGTAAATTACAAAGCATATCAATTATATCTTCAAAAAGCATTTTGGTAAAGTTAATATTGAAATAAGAGCAGGTATTTATTAAGCACTGCTATGTGTTTTCCAACACTATACACCTTACAAACAGCTTCCTAATGTAATGACTATCTTAATTTTCTAGAACAAGCTAAGTCTGAAAAGTTGAAACAACTACTTCCATGGTCAGAAGTCAGTGTCCCTCAGCACCGTGATTCAAATCCAGTCAGCAAGCTTAACTACCCATCTACCTACCCAATTCATTCTTTCACTTGATAAATACACTGTGCTGGGTTGGGTGGTAGAGACACACTAAAATGGGATCCTATCATTAAAGGGCCTAGAAATAAATGAAGTGATAAGTATCAAGCTGCAAATGACACAGAAGATAAAATAGCCATAGCTAATTGATATTGTAAGAGCAAAGCAAATATTTTTTAATATAAGGATATAACAGCCTGGCCTAACCTAATTTTTAATTAGAAATGAAAAGGCAAGCCTTGTTAGAGAAACTAAACGTAGTTCATTCAATATGGAAGGAGGAAACACGAAGCTGGTCCAAAGCCAAGGGGAACCACAAAAGGCCTTTTGAGCTATGTTAAGAAAGTTGGCCTTTATCCTGAGGGGAGCAGGGTGCCTCTGAAAGTTCTACGTAGGAAAAGGATCCCCCTGCCAACACAGCACCTGTCATCCTGGGCAGCCGTCCTGCCAGTCTACACACAAGGAGTGATCGAGCACAAAGTCACATCAGTACTGTACTGTTGGAAACGTAACTGAAATCTAGCTCTTTGTCAGTCAGGTAATACAAAGAGAAAGCTCAAAAAGTGGTTTTTGTCTTCATTATTTATGTCTAAGGACAGAAAAGAAACAACTAAACAAAGCACATACCTTTTTGGATGTGGTACATAAAAGGCAAATTATCAGATTGCCTTTAAGAAACACAAAATGATCTATGAACTAAGTTTATGAGAATTAAAATCTTCTCAATCATTGAAACACATTGTAAATGTCTGAATGTTCTGGCTTCAGTGTGAATAAAACTAAATACTGTGGATACTCATTTGGGGAACACAGATTACTACGCCGCAGTATAGACCAAATGGTTTTGGAGGAAATATTTAAATGTATTTTATAGTTATAGAATTTAAATATTATCTAAGTTTTCTTAGACATTAAAATCTTCTAGAATA
>NW_004524655.1:4046424-4050566 GCF_000260255.1 Octodon degus
GGACTTCTGCTTGTAGCCAAGATGGAGTAAGTGGGACTAGACTTATTATCTTCTACCAGAATCTAAAACACTGGATAAAACATGAATGCTGGTATTTCAAGACAATAGCTATCAGGCAAAGAAGGACAATGATCCCTGACATAAGAGAAGCAAACGATGTGAGCCCCAACTGTCTCAGCTTTATCTCTTGTGAGAGTTTCTAGGTCCTGGTGCAGACAGAGGAGGAGTCCAGCCAGAACCTGGGGGATTCCTTGAGTGGAAGACACACAGATGAGTCTGGGGAGACCGAGGTGGCTGAGCTCTTATGGCATAGTTTTGTACAGAAGGGAGCAGCATGGAAAGAGGATATGGGAATGTACACATGGTTTCCCTCAGGTCTTCAGCTGGGTTCTCATTAGGGAATACATGTGCGAAAACTACCTTCAACCAGGAAAACACCGTGTAGAAAGAACAGAGAAAAAAGCACCTAGGCTCACAAAAGGCTGTGAGTAGTACTTGTTAGCATTAGGTAGGACAGGAAACTTCCTGATTTATGGGACATTCTTTACAGTACTCTGTGAAGAGTTTCGCCTTGATAGGAATAATTCACCCTAGATTAATGTGGGTCTGTGATGTCCAACAAATTTAAGAAGGAAGACCTAGAAGGGTCAAGTTATTTCCAAGTAACTCAATTATGTCATAGAATAAACTTCAATCATATATAAAGAAATTTTAAAAATGTCCAGTATTCAAAAAGCTAAAATTCACAATGTTCACTATTCAATGAAAAGACATTGAAAAAGCATGAAAATATGACACATAATGAAGAAAAAGGTATTGAAATAAACACATGGGAATTATAGTATGTGTTATACCTGTATTCCACATATTTAAAAAGTGAGAGGAAACACTGAACATATAGATAAGATATTAACTCTAAACTAAGTCTTTCAAGTTGAAAGCTACAATATAATGTCTCAGCTGAAAAACACTACATGGGATGAACAGCAGATGAGACTTGGCAGAAAACGTTAGTGAACTTGAAGACCTAATAATAGAAATTATACAGAACAAAATACACACAGAAAAAGGCCTAATAAAACAAAGAAAAATCAAACCAGAGCAGAAGTGATCTATGGAACATCTTCAAGGACCTAGTACATGTGTCCAATTATGTCTAACTGGAGTCCTTGAAGGAGAAGAAATATATGCTAGGACAGAAAAAATGTTTGAAGAAATAATGGTGGAAAAAGTTTTCAAATTTCAGAAAAATTCTAAACCAAAAAGATCCATGAAAACCTAAGAAACTCAGGCATGAGAAACAGTAAGAAAATTATATCAATCCACTCAATAATAATTTGCTTAAAACGTAATAAAATGATAGCAGATTCCTTGGTATAAATATTAGAAGTGAGAAGACCTTATTGAAGATTTGAAAAAGAAAAAAAAAATCTCTGTCAAACTAGAATCCTACACTTAATGAAAATGTCTTTGATAAATGAAGCCAGGATAAAGGCTTCAGGACATGCAAAGGCTGAACAAAATGACCTCACTATCTGCATGACAGGAAGTGATGAAAGAATTCTTTTAGACAGAAGAAAAACTGTATCAGATAGAAATCTATATAAAAATTTAAAGAAGCAAAAGTCATAGTTATTTGGGTAAACATACATGATTTTTCCATTATTTAAATTTAAATTTCTTTTCTTTTTTTCTTTTCTTTCTTTCTTTTTTTTTTTTTTTTTGTATCGGGGACTGAACTCAGGACCTTGAGCTTGTCAGGCAGGCACTTATTCTGCTCAGCTATTTCCCCAGCCTGATTATTTAGATTATTTAAGTTTCTTTAAAACATAACTGGTCATTTAAACAAAAAGAACAACATAATGTGATGTTTAGAATATATGTAGAAGTGGTTGAGCCAGAAAGATAGCTCAGTAGAATATATGTAGAAGTAAGACAAATGACAATACAAACTTTGGAAGGAGAAAAATTGGAGTATATTGTTGCAAAGTTGTTATAATATACTAAAATGGTATCAAACCATTTGAATATAGATTATGTGCTATATACAAATACATATGTGTACATAAATGTAGGCATATACATATATACTTTGCCAGGGATTGAACCCTGGTCCCTGCACTTGCTTTAGCAGGCACTTACTCCACTGAGCTATCTTGCTGGCCCTACCTATATACTTTTAATATAAATTCACCAATAAAGTTACAGGATGAGAAGAGATGTAACCCTAATTAAAAGAAAGGGGGGACTGGAGAGATGGCTCAGTAGAATAAGCGCTTCCTTGGCAAGCACAAGGGCCTGAGTTCAATCCCCAGTTCAGCCAAAAAAAAAAAAGGGAGGGGGTAGCTGATATCAATTAACATCAGATAAAGTAGATTTCAAAGCATATTCACATTAATAATGCAAGTCAGTTCATAATGATAAAGGGATCAATTCATCAATAGCACATAATACCAAATGGTTATGCACCTAATAGGGCTTTAGAAAACATAGTTATAGAAAGAAAAAAAAATAAAAAACATAGTTATAAACTGATTCAACTATAAGGAGAAAGAGAAAAGTGTAATTACAGCTGCAGACTCTAGTATGCTGCTCTCATGAATTGACAGAGCAAGTAGAAAATCAGTAAAAACAGAGCAGACTTAAGTAACTTTATCAACCAATTTGACTAGTTGACATTTCTGAAAGAACAATCTACCCAACAACATCAGAATGTATATTCTATGTTCAAGTGCACATAGAACATTTACTAAGGTATGCAATATTCTGGGTCATAAAATAAGACTCAATAAATTAAAAGGATCTGGGACATATTAAAGTATATTTGGTTTATATATTTAATTTAAAATAGATTTTAAATTAAAATTAATACCAGATAGATGTCTGAAAAATCCCTAATATACCGAAATAAATAACACATTTTTAACATGTTCAAGAAATAAATCAAAAGATAAATTAAGACCCATTTTGATCTCAGTGAAAACGCAAGCACAATGCTGTTAAAGCAGATCTTTCAGGGAACCCTGTAGCATTAAAATCCTGTGTTAGAAACGAAAGTCCAAAGTCAGTAACTTCAGCTTGCTTTATTACAAAACAAAATCAAAAACAAAACTAGACAGAAAAAGCAAATTAAACTTAGAGCAGAAAAAGGAAATAAAAGATTAAAGCAGAAATCAATTAAATAAAAAACAAAAAACAAAAGAAACAAATCAATGAAAGAAAGCAGAATCATATTTATAAATCTCTTACCAGTCTGATCAGATAAAAAAAGTCACAAGATTCCAATATCAGAAATAAGGGAAGTGACATAGGTACAGATTTAGCTGATAGGGTTATCTGCGATACTTATCAGCAATGTTACCCAAATAAAAAATCTCACACAACTTTGATGAAATGAACAAATATTTTAAAAGACACAAATCACCATAGTTTACTCCAGAAGAAATCATCTGAATGACTCTATTAAAGTAATTGAATTTGTAGTTAAAAGTCTTCCCATAAAGAAAATTCCAGTCTCAGATGGCTTCACTAGTGATTGAACTGAACATCTAAGAAAGAAATGCCGACTCTACATAACTCTTCCAGATAATAAAAAAGGGAGAAATCAGACTGGGAGTGGTGGTATGCATCTGTAATCCCAGCGCTTGGGCGGCTGAAAACAGGAGGATCACTATGAGTCCAATCTATGTAGTGAGATCCTATAGACCCTGTACTAAACACATAAAAAGAAAAAAAAAATGGAGAAAGAAATGTTTCCAGGACTCATTCTATAAGGCCTACATTTTCCTGATATAAACAATAATCCCTAGAACCAAAAAATTGATAAATTAGACAAATGACATTAAAACATCTTTTTGAAAGACACTTAAAATGAAAAACTAAGCAATAGGGCCAGCCAAATAGCTCAGCAGATTAAAGCTCCTGCAAGCAGGCACAGGGACCAGGGCTCGATCCCTGGGCCTGCTGTGCTGCCCCTGGCCCCAGGGTATGCTGAGCCAGCAATTGAGACTGGATGTGGTGGTGCTCCCCTGTAGTCACAGCTCTTGGGAGGCAGTAAACAGGTGGATAAGTAGGAGTCTGATCTAGTAGTGAGACCCTGAATACCTTGTAGATCCTTCCCTGAAATGCAAAAAAAAAAAAAA
>NW_004524655.1:4050666-4056571 GCF_000260255.1 Octodon degus
AAAAAAAAAAAAGAAAAACCAGGCAATTTATTATCAGGAGAAATCTTTGCAAAACATCTCTCATTATAGAGTTTGTATCCAGAAAATATAAGGAAACCTCAGTGCTCAATGATAATAAGCCACTTTTTAAATGGACAAAGTACTTAAATAGGTATTTCACCAACAAATATAACACTGGCAAAGGAGAGATGCCTAACTTTACTAGTTACTATGGAGACAAATTAAAACCATTGTGAAACTGGGTGTGGTGGTGCATACCTACAATCCCAGCACTCCAGAAGGCGGAGGCAGGAAGATGCAACTTGGATAATTTAGCAAGTCCTGTCTCAGGAAAAGGTGTGTGTGTGTAGCGGGGAGGAGGGGGCTTGTGATATAGCTCAGTGCAAGGGCCTTGGGTTCAACTGCTAGTACCAAAACCAAAATAAAACCCACACAAAACCAAGCCCAAGGAGATATTACTATATACCAATGAGAATGGCAAACATTAAAAAACTTGACCATACCAGGTATTGGCAAAGATGTGGGGTAAATGGATATTTCATATATTGCACGTGGGAATGTAAATTATGATCAAATACTTTCTACTAAATAGCTGGATTCTGAAAAAGTTAAGAACCTATCGCAAGGTGCAGCCATCCCCCTCCTCGATGTCCCCCCCCATGAAAGCCTATGACCCTGAGAAGCCCTGCACACCAATGTTCACAGCAGGTTTATTTTTAATAGCTGGAACTGGAAGCAACCCAAATGTCCATCAACAAATGAATGTATAAACAACCTGTGGTAAACGCAGACAATGGAATGTAAGTCAGCAATAAAATGAACTAGTGATACATGCCACAACACGGGTGCATCTTGAAATAATTACGTTGAGTGAAAGAAGTCAGACAAAAAGGAGCATATAATTTATGATTTCATTTATATAAAATTCTAGAATATAGAGAAAACACATTAGTGGTTGCCTGGGGACAGGGTGAGTGTGAGAATACTAGGTGGGAGGGATTAGAAAGGGGTAGAAGAGAGATTTTTAGAGTGATGGATGTGTTTATTACCTTCACCATGATAATAGCCATATATATATGCAAATGAAATGGGAAAAATTCTTTAGAATTTTTACCTTGTAACTGGGGAAGTTAAAAGGTATTCTTGAGCTGGGCATAGTGCCACATGCCTGTATAATCCCAGCTGCTATGTAAACTGCGGGGAGGAGGATGACAAATTCAAGATCAGTCTGGGCAACTTAGTGAGACCCTGTTTAAAATTCAAAGAAAAAGGAGGCTGTGGGCTGCTGATCCCTGGGTTCAATTCCCAGTACTGCAAAATATATGTATATTGTAATAGCAGAGAAGTGAGTACAAACTCACCCACAAACACAGAAGAGATAAACAGGAAATTCAAAAAGATATACCTGAAATCATTAGTGACATGAAATATGTGTGACTTCCTTAATAATCAAAGAAGCAAGAATTAAAACAAGATCCTTTATTTCATCCACAAAATGGGCAGAGTAACAGAAAAAAAAAAAAAGATACTTTTTGCCAAAAAATAAAGGAGAAGTTATTTTTATATAGTGCCAAAGGCATAGAATGGGTATGCCCTTTGGCCCAGGGATGCCGTTTCAGGAATTGATACAGGTAGTTTCTTTTTCGTTTTATTTTATTTTAGCATAAGAGATGGGGCATAAGCAGGAAGACCACAGAAAGGCTGTGAGAGAGGAGACAGGAAAGGTAGCTTCTTTAACCTAGGGATATGGACTTGTTTGAAGCAGGTGTTTTATCTGAAGGGATTTGGGGAAATTTTTTCTTTCTTCCTTTCTGCTTTTCTTTATTTCAAATTTTTTTTTAAATTATGTCACTTTTGTTATTACAGGAAAAGAGATATGAAACTGCTATAGTTTGTATGTGGAATGTCCCTCAAAGGCCCATCTATTGAAGGCCCATGTGGGCCACTCCTATAATCTAAGCTCTCTGGGAGGTTGAGGTGGCAGGATCACCACAAGTTCAGACTTGCAGAGACCCTGTCTTAAGAAATTAAAAAAGAAAGAAAGAAAGAAAGAAAGAAAAACCTTGGTCCTTATGGTAGTTGGGAGGTGGTGGAACCTTTCAGAGGTGAGGTCTAAGAAGAGGTGCTCAAGTCACTGAGGCTTGTCCTTGAAGGGGACTGTGAGACCCAACCCTTGCCCTTATCCTTGTCTTGTTTCTGTCACAGCCTCCTGCCATGGTGTGCTGCCTTACCACAGGCCAAAGCAACAGAGCCAGACAATCATAAGTTGAAGCCTCCAAAACTGCGAGCCAAAAGAAACCTTTTTTCTTTATAAGTTTATTATTTGAGGTATTTTATTATAGATAGCTGAATAATACAGAAACTATGTTATTTAAAATTTAATAATAAAAATACAAAAAAATCGTCATTTTTTCTGGGAAATTACTTGATAATAGGTATCAAGAAGCTTTAAGTAAGCCCATTTCTTTTGTTCAAGTAATTCTCCATGTTGTAAGCTACCATTGAGAGTAATGAAAATGGAAATAATTTGGAAGAAGCATATTAATAAAAGTATCTGAATTTAATTTGTATTTTTAACTTATATAACTTGTCTTACTTGTTTTGGTTTTAAGACAGGGTCTTGCTATATAGTTCAGGATGGCCTTCAGCTCACTATGTATCCCAAGCTGGTTTCAAACTCACAGTGATCTACCTGTTTCAGTCTCCCCAGTGCAGGGTTGCTATCATGTGCTGCTTGGCTCAATGTGCTTTTGGTTTTTTTTTATTTTTTAATTTTTTTGGCAGAAACAGGGATTGAACTCAGGCCCTTGTGCTTGCCAGGCAAGCGCTCATTCTACTGAGCTATCTTATCTCCCCAGCCCCTAAGTTAGTCATTTCTTTTCTTCCTTTTTTTTTTTTTTTTTTGTGGTACCGGGGGTAGAACTCAAGACCTTGCCAGGCAGGTGCTTATGCCACAGAGCTATCTCCCTAGTCCTCAGTGTGCTTTTATAATTTTTGCAAAGATAATAAAAATTGAACATGGAAAAAACATGACATAAAAAAATGACATGCAATTGTTATCATTTTTAGGAGAAAGCTAAGTCACAATAAATGCAAAATACCTTTTTGTGCGTGGTGCAAAGTACACTGTATCGGTCAGATTCATTTTAGCAGGAATCTTTTTTACTGCCTTTTATAACCTCAGTTATTAGTACGTATGGTGAACCTAAAGAGGAAAAAAAAAGATAAATGTATAATTAAAGGAGAAAAAGCAGGTAAACACTAGCTAAAACTGGTCATTGTGGTGCACACCTGTAGTCTCAGCTACTTAAAGAGGCTGAGGTGGGACGACTTGAGTCCACGAGTTCAGGCCCAGTCTGAGCAACACAGCAAGACCCCACCTCTAAAAAAATGAAGTCATAGCTGGCAATGTAGTAGTTTTAGATATTTACAAATGTGACATTGGGAAGTTGAAATTTTATCTTCATCTGTAGATAACAAATGTGAAAGATAAGATTTTTCACAACCCAGACATGGGCTACCCTTTCATAAGAAACATAAGGAAACAAATGTGTCATTAGATTTCAGAATCTATATTGAAGCTTCCACTGGTTTGTTAGTATCCAGGTAACTCAATAGAAGCTACCAGTAGACAGGATAATCTGACAGCTGTGGGTGATGCTACTGATTCTCTATCCGTAAGGCTTATACTTTCAATTGCTTCTCTAATAGGCATGATGGCTTGCATTGATTCATCTAACTTCTCTTTCCTACTCTTTCCTATAACCAATGTCCCACATTTTTTTGGGGGGGATGTTCACTTTCAAATTATCTATTAAAGAAATATATGACATATATACATATACAATAATTTAAAAAATCTATACTCCTGTCCACAAAAAGCCACATTAACAATTGTCATACTTTTTCCACATACATATTTACATATTTATTTCATGTCTATTTCTTTTGTTATGTAGCTGAGATCTACATACCATGTTATAATCTATCCTTTTAAAAAAATCTAACTCTGCATATATACATGCTGCTCTATCAAAAATA
This sequence comes from Octodon degus, assembly GCF_000260255.1. Taxonomy (NCBI): domain Eukaryota; kingdom Metazoa; phylum Chordata; class Mammalia; order Rodentia; family Octodontidae; genus Octodon; species Octodon degus. The sequence continues at coordinate 4,054,708 of NW_004524655.1, forward strand.
TTAATGACTGCTTGATGTCTAGCTGCTGGAAAAGTCATAATCCATTCATAATCATTTCTTTATAATTGAAAACTAAGACTATATTTAACCTTTTATTGTAATTTGAAAGTTTCATTATGTGTTTGGAAGATGTTTGTGTTTATTACTCTTGTGTGTTTTAGGCACTGTCTTTGTGACAGATTTCTAGAAGTAGAGTTATTGGGTTAAAGAATACAGTCATTTAGGGGCTGGGGAGATGGCTCAGTAGGATAAGTGCTTCCCTCACAAGTGTAAGGTCCTGAGTTCAAGCCCCATTTCCACCCCCCCAAAGAAAAGAATAACTCATTTACATTTATGTGTCATTAAAAATTATTGACTTTCATTTTCACATTTTTCTTGATGAAGATAGCCCCACTTTTTCATGCTGTAATTATAAACTGTACCTTTTCATTATTTTTTGTTATTCTCTTGGATTCTTTCTGCGGCCGCAGAACGCTTCAGCTTAGCTGGGATCTAAGCCCTGCATGGATTTAGCAACGCATTGTACTCCAGCACTCACCAATCAATAGCTGCAGTGTCTACCTTGCTGTTCTAGTCACTGCAGCATCAATCAACTAAAGTATTCTTTATGACATTACATAAACAGTAGCAGCTAATTTCTAAGAAAATATTCTTAACCAGGGCATTTATTAACATCTTCACGCCCCAATTCATTTTAAAGGCAGGCGAGGTCAACTCCTAGAAAATAGCTTCTCCATACTAAGCCCATGCGTGCTTACTGTTCATCTTCTCTCCAAATGCTCACTCACTACTGTATCATTTTCTTCCAATGTATACTCCCTGCATCTCTGGCTGCACGTCTCTACAAATGCTCTAGAATGAATTTCCTAAGACTTCTAGGAATCAGCCCTTCCTTCTCCCTCTACAAACCACATTCCTGAAGTCACCTACTGAGCTGAGAGGACACCACTCTTCTACCATTTCACCGTCATCCTCCTTTCTTCATAAATGTCTCTTTCATCGATCGCATGAAGCTATCTTTTCCTGTTTCCCAAGTTATTTCTGCTATAATCTCTAGATGAACGTGGTCCTCTAGGATATGCTAAGTCCTCCGCGTGGTTGCAAGCTGCTAACTTAATTTCCGTCCCTGTAATGGTGGAGCTCTGTGCTGAGCCCCAGAGCTACATTTTAAATGTTTACTTAACTTCTCCCCTAAATGGCTTGCATACTCTTCATATCAACTTCTACTCTCTTCTGTTCCTGTCTTTCACGTCCAATTTATCTTCAATTCTGCTTAAAATATTTCTTTGTATGTGTTTCTCACTTGCCATTCCTGTGACATTCATTTTTCTCTCTCCTCTGCTTCTGTTCTTTCAGTCTGTAGTCTGTCTTTTCTAGGACTCATTTTAAAAACACTATTACCATACTAATCTTTCTAAAGCATAGTTCAGATAATATCACATCTCAGTTCAAAAACTTTCAAAGTTTCCCTCCTTCCTACAGTATACATAACATTACCTAACACTCAAAGCTGGCTTCAAGAGAGTGCTTTAACCTAAATTCTGAAACTCAATTTAAAAAAAGAATCACTATCTATTACATGTGCATACATAATTTACATTTCATTTCATACTCTATCTTTGCTTGTGTTGTTTCCCCCGCCTACTACGTCCAAATTCCAACTGCTCTTACAGTCTAGCAAATGTTACTTTTTCTATAAAATCTATCATTTTCTCTGGGGGCTTCAGTTTTTAAACATTAAGTATTAATACTTAATGGGTGTGAAGTGCTTCTTCAGAGCAACGTACATGGCTAAGTCCATGTTTAATTGATCCTTGTATCTTCAGTCATCTTTAAAAAAAACTGCTCTAGGGCTGGAGAGATG
>NW_004524655.1:4057216-4108159 GCF_000260255.1 Octodon degus
CCATTCTTAAATGAACAATAATCTGCTTAATGTCTGTATGGATTTCCTGTTCTGGATACTTCGTAAGAACAGAATATGTAGTCTTGAACGACTGGCACCTTTTGCCTCCCATAATGTCTTCAAAGTTCATCTGGTGTCCATCATGAATCACTGTTTCACTTCTGGTTACTGGCAAACAAGTTTCGCTATATGAACACACTATGCTTTGCTGAGCCACTCATCAGCTGATAGGTATTTGAACTCTTTCTCCCTTTGATTGTTATGATTAATGTTGCTATAATTATCTGTGCAAAAGATTCTGTGTGGACATATGTTTTCAGTTCTCTTGAGTATATTGTTATGAGTGGGCCCCATAGTATTTTTTTTTTATGGTGCACATACTTCATAAAAATCTGTTGAAACTTCTTCTCTTTTCCATTTCACTCTCAGAACTAAAAATGATAATTCAAATCCATCCTGCTCCCAGCACCAAAGACATTTTTCCTTCCAAGAGGATAGCATTTTAAGAACTGAAATGATACACACAAAACCATTTTTCCCCTCTCCTTGACCTCTTGCAATCTCAACTATTGCATTAATAGTGATAACTTAGAGCTGTGCCAAGAATGTAGTCTTTCAGGTCTTGGGTCCTTGAGCCAACTAAACAAGCCAGCTAGCTTAAAGTAGATTTCATCAGAGACATGCAACTGGAATCATGTTCTTTATCCTTTATTCTCCGAAGTGGAAACCTTCCAACAACAGTAATCAAGTAAATTATTTTTTACAGACATTATAACTTAAGAAAGAATACTTGGTAGAATTTCCCTCTTCCCAGAAACTTTTGAGAAAGATGATTCATGGAGGATTTTAGTTCCCTTTCTCTGTTTCAGTTGTACCTTTTCAATAGCCAACCAGAAGCCAACCAACTTGAACACCTCAGCATGAAGGGAGGAAATAAGAATTAGAATGTTTCAAACTGGAAAGAATTTATAGATGGTTATTTTATTTCTTGTTTTCTTTTTTGTGTGTGTTTACACTAAATTGTAGGAAAGTTAAATATTACATCACACCTGTAGAGCACAGTTACCTAAAATTAAAACTCAAGACTTCCGATTTCCCAGGCTGGAAGACTTTGTCCTGAATTACATTGCCCAATCAGGCTTCAAAACATCAAGTATTGCTATTTTAAAGAGTAATAAAGAAAGTTTTAATTTAATGTAAGGTTGGATTTCTGTGTCATTATTTCTCCTAAGGATCTTGCATCACTTAAATATATAGTGGTGGATTCAGTTCTTAGGAGGACTGGAGAGTAAATTTGGGACGTCCGTTAGAAAAAGAATATAAAATTGTTACCTAAAAAGTAGTATAGGGGCCAGGGAGATAACTCAGTAGAATAAGCGCTTGCTTGGTAAGTGCAAGGGCCTGAGTTCAATCCCCGGTTCCACCACAGAAAAAAAAAAAAAAAAGGTAGTATAGAGGACTGGCAGTGTAGCTCAGTAGTACAGAACTTGCTTAGTATGCACAAAGTCTGGGGTTTAATCTCCAGTACCACAAACACAACAAAATGGTACAGAGTAGTGGTGGTGAACCGATGCCACAGAGGCCACAGCCAGCTGCCTGTTACCACTGCATGCTCTCAAAAGTTCACCATCACTGGTACAGGGCCTTTGAAGGGGCTGGTGCAAATTAGGGCCCTAAAACTTACACTTCACAATAGACTAGCCTGAAGTAGGTATAAAGGCTTCATTTTACAGCAGTGAAAAGTGAAGTACACAAAGGTGACATGGCTTTTTCAAAGTCACAGAGTAAGGACTCCCCAGTGTTAGTCCCCTTCCAACCTTCTCCAACCAAATATACAACCTCCCATTCAGTCTTGAAAAGAATTGCCTTTAAAGAAAGTAGCAGGAAACTTTTTTGTTAGCTGCTGCTCCTGTTGGCTGCCAATATTCCGTGGTGAGAAAGCTGCTCTTATGGTGCCCCACTCTGAAAAGGCAACTAGAGGACAGTTGCTTTTTATGCCACCAAGATCATACAGCCCTCTGTGCTCACATATCACGGCCTCTGAGAGCTGAACTGGGACCTTACAATCATCTAGGTTCTAGTAGGTAAGTGTAGAAGTATTGATTATCACAATGATAACCTTTAGACTATTTATGCATCAACTGACACTAAGTTATATGAAGACTTTTCTAGTCATCCTTTAAGACTTTATGTATGCTGAAAAGTACAACTATCAATGTTTTGGCTTACTACAGAGTATTATTTTCTTCATGCTGTAAAAGAAAGTTTAAGAAGAGAGACAGGAAAGAAAAGGCTCCCTTGGGTCGTTTAACATTTAGTGTCTTTGTTCCGCCTGCTACTTTTGATACGAGGCCAGAAACTTGAGGTCAATTATTCATTTTTCTATAATGGGTTAGTGAGAGATATGAGAAGCTATTGGCTAAAGTGTATAGAGTTTCAGTTAGACAAGAGGAATAAATGACAGGTATCTAAAGTAATGGATATTAATTTGATTCAATCATAACAAACTAAATATGTATATCATAATACCACTTTGTACCCCAAAATAGTATCTAGGGTTTTATTATAAGCAAAATAGGAAGGCACTGAAGATGTGGGAGGGAAGTGACGTGTATTTAAAAGGATCATTCTGACTTGTCTGTGGAAAACAGATTGCATAGAAGTGAAGTTCACGAGAGGGAGACCTATAGCCACACACAGAAGAATAAAAACAGACCCCTGTCTCTCACTAGTCAAAAACATCATTTGAGAGATTCGCCGAGGTCACTGTGTCATCTCATCGCTTCTTCTTGTTCCGCTGCTTTCGACGCTTGGTTTGAAAATGCAGATCTTCGTGAAGACCCTCACTGGCAAGACCATCACCCTCGAGGTGGAGCCCAGCGACACCATTGAGAACGTCAAGGCCAAGATCCAGGACAAGGAAGGCATACCCCCTGACCAGCAGAGGCTGATCTTTGCTGGCAAGCAGCTGGAAGATGGGCGCACCCTCTCTGATTACAACATCCAGAAGGAGTCCACCCTGCATCTGGTGCTCCGCCTGAGAGGAGGTGTTTGTGCTTCCCCCATCTTTTAAGCTTTCAACAAGTTCCATTGCATTTCAATAAAGTTCTTGCATTCAAAAAAAAAAACCATCATTTGAGGATGGATTAAAGACTTGACTGTAAGGATTTGAAAAAGAAAGAAAATAGACATTCTTCTAGACATTAGAATGGGCAAAGATTTCTTTTAGATCAGACTCCCAAGCACAAAAATAAAAGCAAATATAGGCAAATGGGATGAGATCGAACTAAAAATCTCAGTCAGCGCTGAAGATATTGCGCAGTGTAAAGGGGCCGCCTCTCATGAGCAAGGCCCAGAAGAGAGAGACAGAGACATAGACTTCAGCAGAGAAAGGGAGACAGACAGACAGAGAGAAAGAGAGAGAGAGAGAGGCAGTACAAAAAATGAAAATATTTCCAAACTATATACCTAGCAAGGGGTTGGTATCCATAATATGTAAGGAACACAGAAAACTTAATAGCAAAAAAGATTTTTTTTTTAATTAAAAAATGGGCAATAGACCCATATCGGTATTTCTTAAAAGAAGACGTGTGGCTTGTATCCAGATGTCCCCCTAAAGCTTCACACGTTTATAGGTAGGGCTTTTCAGAGCTAGCTGGATGCAGGGCATGTGATACTGGGGATAAGGATATGAGGTACTAAATTAGCCTGCTAATTAGAATGCCCAGAGTTCTGGGTGTGGATCACAGGCAGGCCCGACTGGGTGCGCGTGGCACCACACAAAAGGCTTGTAGCATGGGTGGGATAAAAAGGAGAAGCAGACTTGCTGCTGGTACTGCTGCCACCTTGCAGCCTTCTGCCTGCCACGCCATGAACTATTTCTCCTCTGCCGTGCTGCACTCCCTTGGAACCAGCCGACCGAGGACTGAAAGTTCTACTACTATGAGGTGAAATAAACCTTTACTTCTTTAACTTTGGGTGTGAGGCATTTTGTCTCAGCAACAAGGAAAACAAGACAACATGTAAGTGGCTAACAGGCACATGAAAAAATACATCCAATGATACTACCTCATTCCAGTAAGAATAGCTATTAATCAATTTTCCATATGATCTAGCACATCTGCTTCTGGCTATATATAAAGATAAAATCAGTATGTTGAAGTATGTTTGTATGCCTATATTTATTACAGCAATACTTATAATAACCAAGAAATGAAACCACACAATTCAAGGTAATGTAACACACACACAGAACAGACTACTATTCAGCTATAAAAAGGATGAAATCATGTCATCTGCAACAATGTCACTGTGTGGAAGTAAAGATCATCATGTTAAGTGAAATAAGTCAGGCCAGAAAGACAAGTTAGGACGATGATCTCACTCATTGCAGCCTCTAAAAATCTTGCTGTGACAGCAGTTGAGAATAGGATGGTGCTTATCAGAGGATGGGGAGACTAAAGAGAGGAACAGATGGGGAGAGGTTGACGAATGGATACTAAGTTACGGTGAGATGGGATAAAACGTTCTAGTATATGGTTGCGCACACTATAGATAACAATAATGTTTTACATATTTAATTAAAAAGAAAATATTTTGAAAAATTTTATCATAGAGCTATAATAGATGTTTGAAGAGATATGTTTATCTTGATTTAAGCTTTATACAATTCTAGTATGTTTCAAAACATCACAGGACAGCCCACAAGTATGTATATTTTAAAATATTTTTATGTATCGGTTAAAAATAAAAGACACACACACACACACACACACACACACACACACACACTAAACCAAGGAGATTTGATTTTTTTTTTTTTTTTTTTTTTTTTTTTGCGGAACCAGGGCTTGAACTCAGGCCCTTGCGCTTGCCAGGGAAGCGCTTATTCCACTGAGCCATCTCCCCGGCCCCAACCAAGGAGATTTGAAAGAAGGCAGTGCAGGGATCCAGGTAAGAAATGATGGTAGTTCTTTTGGACTCTTCTTACCACATTTACAATGGCCACAAATCATCTCTGTTGTGCCCCGAGCCCCCAAGATTCAAAGTCACATGTCCCATGTCTAGCCACAGGTGATGGGTGGTTATGGAAGAGATGGCATTTGGACTGCTCTGTGAATAGGTAGGATTTTTTTCCAGGAAAGATTGGAAGTAAATGGCATTTATTTAAACAGTTGTTCTGCAGACTTGCGAAAGGATTCATTGGAAAGAAACCCTGAAGAATCTACAGAATCTGGATTGTCAAGAGGCTTCAAAACCACACAACGAATATGAAGACTTTTTTCTATAGATGATGAAAACATTTTAAATGAGCAACAAACTTTAAGAATAATAATACATGGGTTGGATGGAAAGTTTTTTTTGGAGAGGCAATGGAAAGGCCTTATTAGGCAGAATTAAAGTACACTCAAAATGTAAGAGCACAAGTTTGCAAGAGAGGTACATTATGGTCGGGGGTGGGTGTATTTATGAGTTTTCTGGGGTAGAGATTCATGGAATTTGTGAATACAGTATGGAGAAAGCTATGGGGTTGATTCTGATAGCCTGTTGACCTGGAAACAGTTTACTGGAAAAAAAACCCCAAAAAACCACTCACAGTAAAGAAAGAAGAATTGCAAATTTATAGACCCGCATGTTAATTGTGATTATCTTTGGTTGTTAGGAAAATGGGTATTTCCTGTTTTCTCATCTGTATTGTTTATATTTTCCATTGTACATATGCTACTTTTATAAAAACAATAATAAAAACTAAATTAAAATTGTTTTTAAAAATTACATTGGAGGGTTAGAGGTATACATCAGTGGTAGTGTACCTGCCTAGGGCACACTAGCATGTGTGAAGCTCTGGATTCAACTCCCAGCACTGAAAAAAAAGAAAAGGAAAAGACTAGAAGTAGACTGGGGCATGGAGACCAGCGAAGGCTACCGAGCAGGACAGACACTTCCTTTTAGAATGCTGGCAACGCAACTGAAGGCAGAGGCAGCTAGCTCACCGCGGGTCCACGCACCCGGATGTAGCAAGCGTCGCAGCAGCATGCTGAAGCCAGTGACTCACTGGCTGTATCTCCCAGAAAGGGCGTGGGAGTCACAGTGAGCGCCGAGGCATAGGAACAAAAATAGAGACCTTGGAAGAAGAGCAATGTTTCTAGCCAGATTGACTTGAAAGTGCCACACAGGCATCTGGGCAGAGCCACACAGCAAGCAGAAATAAATGGAGGATGAGGTTCCAGAGAAATGCTGGAGCTAGGGGAGGCTTGGAAATCTTTGGCAGAAGGAAGGCAAGAGACTCAAGATGGACCTATGACTTAGGCAAAGACTATAGAGAAGAGTTAGAAAGGACAAACGTTGGGAGAACATCGTGAAGCTGAATTCCTAGTTGAATGCTAGATGAATTCTAAGTACAGCATTATGTTTCTACAGTTAGGCACTGATCCATCTAATATATTATCAAAAGGTTAAAATGACTTCCCTAAGTCCAGCAAATAGAGATGAATAATCAAAAGAATAAAATTTAGGTTCTTACGTTTTTAAAATATAACTTTGGGAGCCGGGGAGATGGCTCAGTAGAATAAGGACTTCCCTGGCAAGCGCAAGAGCCCGAGTTCAATCTCCAGTTCTACTCCTCCACACAAAATAAATAAATAAATAAATAAATAAATATCTTTGATATATATATATCTTTGATATATATATATATATATATATATATATATCTTTGATATTTTCTGGTCATTTAAAAAATCTCATCTTTTTGTTTTCAGAAATACATTTAAAATGTTTTTAAAAATTATTTATTTGGTTCAGGGTCTTGCTATGCTCGTAGTATAGAAATACATTTTTAAAAAGAAATTATGTATAGTAGAGTAGTAAAAGGAACAAAGTGATCTTTCAATCGCTACACGATTCTGTATGTGCTCCAACTTCTCAATTCTCTTTATAATCAGGGTTTCAGACGTGGAACGGAAGCTGTTATTTCTAAGTAGTGTGAGAGTGAGGAGCTGGTCCTTATACAACAGCCTTGGCTGCCTCCTCAGTGATGACCACTTCCAGTTGGGTAGCATGAAGGAATGGGTGGGAGAGCTGTGAATGGAAGATACAAGGCCAGATCCTGGTTCCTCAGGGGCCCCTAAACATCTCTATGACATGGATCAAGTTATTTAATTTTTCTTCTCGGCCTCAGTTGCTTCATCTTGGGCCAGGCTGAGGCAATTTTTGAGTTTCCTTTTAATTCTAAGATTTTGATATGTTACTTGGCTTAAATATCTTTTATTCAGATTGAAGCACACAAAAATGCCACTGGTTCAGCTTATAATGAAACTTCACAGTGATTTTCACTTTATTTTTTTATTTTTTTGCAGAACCGGGGATTGAACTCAGGTCCTTGCGCTTGGCAGGGAAGCCCTTATTCCACTGAGCCATCTCCCCAGCCCCTGATTTTCACTTTAATTGTTCCAAAGACAAATCAAAGGAAAATGCAAGACATAAACACCTTTAGCCTGGGCAAATTTTACCTGCTGCTGACCAAACACAGGAAAGCTCTGTATTTGTAACTTTTTTCTCTTTTTTTATTTAGTACAAGGTCTACAGTGTCTTACCAAGTAGATAGAATTCGTAGTGATCCTCTTGTTTTCAGCCTCCCAAGCGCTGGGATTACAGGTGTGCACCAGCACAGCAGGCCCAGGTATCGAGCCTCAGGCCCCTGTGTCTGCCTAAGCAGGCACTTTAATCTGCTGAGCTATTTGGCCGGCCCTCTGTACTTGTAACTTTTAACTCCCTGCTATAAGATTATAGTGCCAGGCACTGAAGATAATAGAACACAGAGAAATAAAAGCTTTGAAAATAAACCTTCTTCCAGCTAATGAAGGATTATCTAGCATGCAATTTTTTAAACTGTCACAGCTATTAGCAAGTTCTTTTGTTTGTTTGGGATTGTTTCTCTTCTGTTTCCTTGAAAAATTTTCCCTAAGCATACTCAGTGACAGACTCAAGAACTTCAGAATCAAGTTGTACATACTTAAATCTATAAATTACTTCTTTGGAAAGGGTTGACCTGGCCCTTCCATGGACTGAATTTTGTGGCCCACTCACTCCACCCCCCCCAACTTCCTGTGTTGAAACAGTAAAACTTAATGAGGCCATATTTGAAAATCCAGCCTTCAGGAGAAAAGGTTGTAAATGAGATCTGAAGGTCTCACAGGGGTGATGGCGCTAGGTGAAGGGGAAGAAGGATTCCAAGGAAGGGCCAGGTAAGCACAGGATGAGAAGGCAGCTATTCACAGTCCAGGAAGAAAGCCCTTACCAGAAGCCAAATCCTCAGATGCTTTGATCTTGGGCTTGTAGCCTTCAGAACTGTGACTGTACATTTCCATTGTAAGCCACGCAGCCTATGCTATTTTCTGACAGTAGCAGTAGAGACAAAGCATGGAGGAGAACCACCTGGACAATTTTCAAACAGTTACTAATTTAGTGGTCAAAAATGTATCCTTTACATATTTGGAAAAATGGGCTTTTTAAAAATCCTTTTTCCTTCAATATGTATCTTTTTTTTTTTAATATATTTGGTACAGGGTCTCACTACATAACTCGGACTCCTAGTGATCCTCCTGTTTTCATCCCCCCCCGCCCCCCGCCAGTGCTGGCATTACAGGCACGTGCCACCATGCCTAGACTCTGGGTGGCCAGATCAGCACACCCAGGGGCAGGGCCGGCACCTCATGTGGTGCTGGGAGTCCTTGCTTTTGTCTAAGCAGGCGCTTACTCCACTGAGCTATCTCACTGGCCCTTAAAATATATCTTGATAACTCAAAGAACTGGGTAAAAAATAGTGCTCCTCAAAACTGAGGTGAAAGTTTATAATTATACTTAGTTTCTGTCTAATAGGTGGGAAAAAAACCTTAAATAAGAGAACATGGGGCTGGAGAGATGGCTCAGTGGTCTAAAGCACCTACTTGAAACAAGCTTGGCAAAGCACAGGGACCGCGGTTCGATCCCCCAGCACCACATGCCAGCCAGCCCCACCCCCAGGTGGGCTGAGCTGGCCACACACACACACACAATAAATAAATGTAATAAATAAAAAATAATTAAAAAAAAAAGGAGAACATGTACCTAGAGAACATACACTTGAGCAAGTGTAAAATCTTGACCTAAAATCTATTTCCAAAGACTCTCAATATATTTGACTTTTCAATAATACTGCCTCTAGTGAGGACCTAAAATGCACAAGCTCCTCAAGATGTGGTTACAACTACTGTCCTCTTTAGCTGCATAGAGAGAGTAGCTTCTTTATCTTTGAGTGATATGCCTGAACTTTAGAAATTCAGTGAAAGCTATCAGCCTGAGTATAGCATCTGATTTTTAAATACTCTTTGAATCAATGTCTGAATCTACCCTGTGTACCTCTGCCCACACTGTTGACCTGAAAGTAAAACCTGACCATGCTACTTTCTAGCTTAAACCTCGTTAATCTCCATCATGTTCGGAACATAAAATCTAAGCTCCTTGTAGATGGCATGTGAAATCCTCTGTGATCTGCTCTTTGTTTACTTTCGAATTTTGTCCCTGGGAATTCTGGAACCTCGTGCTAGGTGCCCCAGCTATCTCAAACTATGTCTCTAGACTACTGGGAAGACCCTGTTGGCAAGAAAGGAAGGAAGGACACCTTCCTCATTCACTACAATTTATTCCAGAACACTTCCTACCCTTACATGGAAATATTCTTGACTAGTCCCTAAGATATAGCACACTCTTCTTTCACTTCTGTTCTTGCGGAAGGGTGCTACAAGCATTTCTTTTCCATAAGGTGTTTTCCAAGTAAGATTTATGTTGTTTTAAGCAAGTATCTCATTACGATCACAAAATGCCAGAAGAGGTCATTTTTATATAGCTACTAACTTGCAGACTAGCTGATACATCTCATGTGGATAAAAAGTGACACTGAAGTGGGGTGTGGAGGCACATGGCTATAATCCCAGCACTTGGAAGGATGAGGCAGGAGGATTACCATGGGCTGGAGGCCAGTTTGGGTTCCACAGCGAGCTCAAGGCCAGCCTGAACTACACAGCAAGACCTTGTCTCAAGAGGAAAAACAAAATAAAAGAAACAAAGAGTGCTCTTGAACTCTACTAACCCCTATAGCAAATGCATTACAGTGTTTGTTATTTTAAGGTCTGTTATGGTAAAAATCAGTGTAAAGCACATAACCATCACTGCTTTGTGTTTTTTCTTGAATCACTATTTCCACAGGCTATTTTACTTAAAATGAACTTGATGTTTATTTTAGAAATTTTATCAAACCATCTGATCTAAATGTCAATAATTTCAGGATTATCAGCACCCTCCTCCTACTTTTCTGTGGCCTATTTGCTGTGGCTAGGCAACAAAATGTCCTCTTCAACACAGGCTCACTGTGCTGAAAGGTCGGCTGGCAGCCATGCTGAGCTTCAGCAAAGTGACTGGACCACAGGGTTCTCCTTTCAGCAGGTGGATCCATCCACAGATCCGTTCATTAGTAGAAAGGGTCTTTAGAGACAGGGCTCCTTGGAGAAGTGGGCTCCAGGAGGCACGCCTTGGGGGTGCTTGTCCCTGGCCTATTCCTGTCTCTTGCCCCGTTTCCTGGTTGCCAGAAGGTGAGCATCTTTCTTCCCACATCCTATTCTGCTGTGATGTTTTGCCTAACCACGAGCCTAGAGCCACAGAACCCAATGACTATGTACTACTGCCCCTGAAACTGTGAGCCACAATACATTTTCCTTTAAATTGTTGTTTTCAGGTGTTTTGCCATGGTGATGGAAAGCTGACTGACACACCATCTATCTTAATGTATGTCTTAAAAGTACTGGCACTTGAGATTATCTCACTTAATCATTTATAAACCCCTCCAGGGTCAGAATTTACATGTGTTAATTCTACAAAAGTAAAATAGGGCTGGGGAGATGGCTCAGTGGAATAAATGCTTCCCTGGCAAGTGCAAGGGCCTGAGTTCAATCCCTGGTTCCGCCAAAAAAAAAAAAAGTAAAACAAAAGGTATAAAGTAAAAATTTAATCCTTCTATACAATATTTTTTTCTCTATGAAAAGATAATCCATAGTTTTTTTGGATTAAGTACTTGAGAGTCTATTAAGGAGGCCTGCCTTCATTCTGCAAGTCTAAAATGTCACTTATACTCTTATACTGATTTGCAAGACTTCTTTCAATCTTTTAGGAGGACTTTTTTTGTCAAACCTTCATTCATTATTGCCTGATTTTGGTAAATGAACTAGTATTTGCAATCACTAGTAAAGAGAGAATCCACAGGTATTTTATCTTAGACTGTCATGGGCACTGAGGACAGAAGTTAAAAGATCATTTCCTCATTAGGGCTTACTTTACCGTAATCAATATCACCATCACCACACACTTATTCAATGCCTATTCTGCATTACACATTGCCTCATTTAATCCGTAATACAAAACTATGGAAGAGTCACTATTATTGCTGTCATTCTACGGATAAAAATCTGAGAACCAGCTTCACAGAGACAGGGTGGTGAAGCTACGATTCATATCTATGCGCCTGCCCTCAGGTCCAGTGTTTTAGCCACTGTGGTGGAGTTTTCAGTTAAATTGTTTTATGAAAGGTTGCAGAAATTAGTGACTTGCTAAGTTATGAAGGATTTCATTTAGCTAGCAAGGTACCTGAATACTAACTGCTTAATCATTTGATTTGTTTTACCCAAGACCAACTTTCTTTTCAACTGTGTTCTTTAAAAAAGGAAATGCAGCCAGGTATTTAGTGGCCCATGTTTGTTGTCCCAGCTACCTGGAGGCTCAGGATTGCATGAGTGTGGGAGTTCATGATCAGCCTGGGCCATGTAGTCAGATTCTGTCTCACAGGGAAAAGGAAAAATTTTAATGTCGGTAGTGAGAATTTGTTTGGTGAAAAGTGGTATGCTTTCATATACTAGAAAGTCAGCATTTCAAACTTTCAAGTTAGCATTTGAAACTCTTGCTTAATTTCTAATGTTGAAAGGACAATTCAGCATTCTTAGTCACTTTTAATTTTGCTTTGCCTCTGGCAGTTCATGCAAGCATCCATATGGGCAGACAGGCTACGTGTCAGAACAGTTTACTCCTTTGCAAGCCACCTTATCCCACTTCGGCAACTGTCTCCCCCAGGGACCAGAGGAACTGCCCGATTCAAAAGTATGTGAAACCGTATGTGTTCTGGCCAACATTCAAGTCAGTACAGAAAGTCAAAATTAAATTGTTTGTAAAAGTAAACGATCCTGAAACAACTGATTGGGACGTCTCTGATGGCTTAGATTAACTTGAAAGGTTAGACAAAATAAAAAAGGAACAGAAAATAATATCTGAAAGAGTTATGCTGTTATGGTTTATATTTGTATGTTTCCCCAAGGATGTATACACTCATAAGTGGGCCTTTTTGGAGGTGGTCTGGGATATGGGAGGGTGATACTCAACAGTGGATTAGACTGTTGATGAGTTCATAGGTAAATGTGATTTGAGAGGTGAAGCCTGATTGGAGGAGGTGGATCATGGGGGGGGTGTGTGATTTGAGAGGTGAAGCCTGATTGGAGGAGGTGGGTCACTGGGGGTGTGGACCGGAAGCTCCGCTCTTTTCCTCCTCCCTTGATTTTTCTGCTTCCCACTGCCATGCCCTGAGCTGTTTCTCCTCTGCCGTGCCCTACTGCCTTGGTGCCAGTGGACTATGAGCTGAAACCTCTCTAAACTGAGAGCCAAAATATACTGTTCCTCCTTTAAGTTGTGGGTGTTGGGTACTGTAGCTAGCTCAGTGACCAGAAAGTAACTAAGACAAATGCCTACTAAAATTTTATTCTCAGGTGTTTATAAGAGGCAGATGAGAAACACCTGCAAAGAATGATAAGTTCAATCACATCCTCAGTCCTCTGGCTTCTCACTTCTTACACATACCCCAGATGCTGCTATCCTAATACACAAGGGCTCTAATAGTACCACAATAAAATACTCAAAGCTACAAAGATACGGTTTGAATTCACGATTTGATTTTTTTTTTTTTTTTCCTTCCTGAACTGGGGATTGAACTCAGGCCCTTGCAATTGTCAGGGAAGTGCTTAGTCTACTGAGCCATCTCCCCAGCCCACGGTTTGAATTGAAATACACCATATTCCTACTTCTTTCATTCTGCTGGATAATCATGGTCTCAGTTCTGTGTCTTTTACTTAACACGGAGTGCTTTTTCCATTTCCTTAAATCAAGAGCCTGAGCTAACGGGCTGGTGAGATGGCTCAGTGGTCTAAAGCACCTACTTAGAACAAGCTTAACAAAGCACAGGGACCGCGGTTCAATCCCCCAGCACCACATGCCAGCCAGCCCCGCCCCCTGGTGGGCTGAGCAGGCCACACACACACACACACACACACACATAAATAAAAAAAATTAAAAAAAAAAAAAAAGAGCCTAAACTAAGGATGGTGGTACCTGTGATCATCACGTATGGAAGGCTGAGGCAGGAAGATCACCTCAAGTTTGAGGCCATCCTGAGCTACACAGAGGGATCCTCAATAAAAAATAACCTCCGCTCATAAAACAATAACAAAATAGTCAAAATTCAACTGTTCCTCTTTGACCCAGTTAAATCTCATCTCTTCCCCAACCTGTGACAATAAGAATTCAGGTTCCAGGGAACTTCATTTCTATACTTACATTATAACATATCTCATCTTTACCTGATATTATATTAATAATATTATATTTACCTTGAATTATAGAAAACAGCTTCTTTTACCTTTTCCTTCACACATATGTCATTCTTTCCTTCTACTCTTACAGCAATGTCATATAATTTTTAAGGATTTTTTTTGGCTGGCTCAGGATGTCTTAAGGGCAGGTCTGGAAAGGCATGAGGATCTGGGGATCAAACCACAATATCCAGAGCCTGACTGCCTTTGCTTAAGCAGGCACTTAAACAACTGAGCTAATATGTAGGCCCCTAATTTTTAAAAATATAAGGGAAAGAAGAGTAAGTAAAAAGAATTAAGATGTGTTATATACATCTATCAATTCTATGTGAAGAATGTAATCATTATGCACTAATAAATATAAAATTAAGCAATATGAATTGACAAGAAGATTTGAATTGCAGCTTCAAATTATCCATAATTCACTTAAGAGGTGTTTATTTCATACCTACTGTGTACAGTTCTGATCACTTGGAGAAACAATCAAACAAATACTCTCTATACTAGTGGTGCTTAAATTTTAGTGGCTTAGTCTTAACCATCCAGCAGAAAAGTATAATAATGAGGTATGAAAAGTAAAGCCATATTAATATGCTGAACTGTAAGGGGCTCAAGTCAACAACTTCTGACATTGCCAGTCCTGCAGATAACCCACTACTATTATGGACTGCTGGAGTATATTGGATTATTTTGTTGAATTCATGCACCTACAATATTTAAATGGTAATGGAATACCCATCTCTGACAAAACTAAACAAAAAAAGGAGATACAAATGAAGGACCATTTTGTATCTGCATTTACAGAATAGGCTAGATATACAGCTATTTTCTCTTAATTCAATGAGAAGAAAGATTTGTACTAATAGCTTTTGGACAGGATATCATGTCTGCATCTTGTACTATGAATAACCACTATGAAGATAACAATATGCAATGTATTAATTATTGAAACTGTCTTATTAATCAGTTTTGTCTCATTGCTATTTGTTTCCCAATAAAATTAATAAAAATAAATAAAAATAAATTTTAGTGGTGAGACATAGATAACAAATATAAGGTACACTAGTATGCTAGAGAATGATGTGTGCTTTGGAAAACGAGAAATAAGAGCCTGACTGCTTTGTTTCAGGAGGCACTTAAACACCTGAGCTAATGGGCAGTCCCCCTCCTCAGCTTTGGAAGAAGATGCTAACATCTGGCGCAGTTCTCTAGCAGACAGCAGCAAGTGCAAGGACTCAAAGGGAGGGGTGGGAAGGAGAACTGGGTGGCCGGAGCAGAATGAAATAGGGGAGACAAGGACAGAGGGAGAAATGGCAGAGGAGGTCACACCTGGCTTTATTCAATCCTGGTGTAAGGATTCCAGTTCTTAGAGACAGGAAGCCAAGGCAGGGTTTTGAAGAGAGATGTATGGAAATCTGATTTACATTTTAAAGGATCCTTCTCTCTTGAAAGTAAGCTGAACAAAGTACAGCTAGGCACTGCTAGGGTAGCACAAGCGAGATGTGATGGAGGTTTGAGCCATAGAAATAGCAGTGGAGGCGGCAGGAGTTCATCTTCTGTGTAATTGTACATATGAAGCAAGTTTGGTGGTGCATGCCTGGAATCCCAGTACGAGGGAGGCTGGAGCAGGTGGATCGCTATGAGTTCAAGGCCAAATTGGCTACCTAATGTGCTCAAGGCCAGCCTGGACTACACAGTGAGACCCTGTCTCAAGAAAACAAAAACGAAACAAATGTACATGCATCACATAGTGACGTTTTAGTCAACAATGGACTGTGTATACAACATTGGCCCTGTAAGGTTGTAGTGGTGCTGAAAAATTCCTATTGTGTAGTAACATCACAGACAGCTTAATGTCATAGTGGCATGTGTTACTTGTGTTTGTGGTGATGCTGATACACACAAGTATTTATCACTGTGTTATAACTGCCTGCTTTGTGTAACAGAGGCATGTGTCCCGTAGGTTTGTAGTCTAGGAGCGACAGACTACCCCAAGCAGCCCAGCTGTGGATGAGGCTATACAATGTAGGTTTGTGGAAGCACAGTCCATGATGTTCAAGCAAAGGTAGGCTTGTTTCTCAGAAAGCATCCCCCAGGAGATGACAACGCACAGTAGTATAAATCATAATATTAAATTGAAAGGATAATTATACCAAAAAAGCTAAACACAGAATAGGAACCCTCAGATAAAACATTTAAATCTTCTAAAACCTTTGAAGAATATTCACTTGTTTCAAACACGGTCTGTTCTTCCTTCCTATAAATATTTCCTAATTAGAGCAAAACACCTAAGAGACTTGCATAACTTTTTAGCTTTTAGTTACGTTCAGTTCAGAACACAGTACCCACTCTTGAAAAATCAATAAATAATAGGCCACGATGGTAAATCAAAAAGGGTTCAACAGGTGTTTTTATGGATCTCAGGGACTTAAGGTTTTCCATCATTTTGTGAATTATACAGTTCTCTTTGTGATGTGTTTAATTACTAGAGGTTATTAAAGAAAACATTATTATTATTATTATTATTATTGTATTTAGTGCATGGTCTACAGTACGTTCAGGGTCTCACTACATAGATCAGACTCCTGTTTTCAGCCTCCCAAGTGCTGGGATTACAGGCGCATGCCACCACGCCCAGTCTCAGTTGCCATCTCAGCGCGCCTTGGGGGCAGGGCTGGCTCGGCAGGCCAGGGACAGAACCTCAGACCCCTATGTCTGGCTAAGCAGGTACTTTAATCCACTGAGCTATCTGGCTGGCCCTAAAGAAAATGTTAAATATTTGTTTTTGTGCCTGAAAACTGGGGTGGGGAGTGGAAACTCCCAGGTACAATGTAAATGGATCCCAGCAAGTCTCTGTTGGGGGTGATGGAGACACCACTGGGGGTAACAAGGTTTTTTGACAGGGTTCAAATTGGGGCTTAGGGTACTTTGGATTTCCTTCTTCATCCATCCCATCAACTGATTAAAGCCCAGTCCGTACGAATAGTGCAGAGTTATTGGGCCAGATCATTTCACCAGGTGTGAACTGCTCCTGTGCTAGGTCTGGAATGCCAGCCGGGCTGCATCCTAAAGGAAATCGAGGGGGTTCCTCTGCTTCAATAAGGACATTGCGCGGCATTGTTCTGGAACTAGAGACAGCCAGCTCCATAACGCAAATGCACCCCTGCTCATCTGAATAAGGACCTCCCCATTTGCTACTTAGTAAAGGCTGGAAGAGCAAGACCAAAGGCTCCAAGGATGGAAGGTGGGAAAGGAAGTCTCTCTTTTCTCAGCACTTGGGCAGTCAAGGGTGCTGAATCTACATCTGTGAGTGGTAACTTCCAAACGTTTGAGAAAGTAAATGTGAACTGAATGTCAAATGATAAAAGAGATAATTCCAAGAGACTCTGTGGGGGGTGTTGGGAGTTCGGTACCAAGGAGGCTAGGGCTGGCACAGTGAAAACTTGCAAACCTAAAACCCACACTGAGTAAAATGAACTCAGAGCACGTTTTCTAAATAATCTTATACACATACACACAATCACACATACATAGATAGACACAGACAGAGACAGAGACGGACAGAGAGACAAGACAGACCAAGACTTTGATATCAGGAAGGGTATTTTGTAAAGTGCTCTTTTCTTTCTGAATTCTATTGCTCTTTCTGCTTCTTAACGATTTTATGGGTCAGTCATCTGATTATTTCTTTGGTGTCCTCTCCTCTCCTCTTCCCTCCCCTCTCCCTTCCCTCATTCCCTCTCCACTCCTCTCCTCCCTTCCCTCTCCTAACCTCCCCCTCCCCCTTCTCTCCCTTCCCTCATTCCTTCTCCTCTCCTCCCCGTCCCCTCCCTTCCCTCACTCCCTCTCCTCTTTTCCCCTCCCCTCTCTTCTTTTCTTTCTTCTCTTTCCCTTCCCTCTTTTCCTTTTTCTCCCTTTTCCTTCTCCTTCCTTTCTTTCATCTCTCTTACACAGCCAGAAATAACTAAATGCAGTTCTCCTTCAAGTACTAATGTTTTCATCCTACATGTTTTGCCCTTTCCAGATACACCTGCCTGGTTTCCTTGGTGCTGATAAATGTTAGGTAATCTAATGCCACAGGCAGCTCCAAAAGTCACCATCAAAGAAGGCTCAGTTAAAGCTGCGGAGATGGCATTCTCAGAGTGCCTGGTACAGAGGGAGTTCAAGAATAAAAATTTACTTAGCTGTTTATTTAAATCTTAAATTGCTTTCTCATCCAAAGCAATCCTGGTTTCTGTAGCTAGATTCATCCCCAAAGCCAGAATTCATGAATGAGGATTCAATGAGATACTTTTATTTCTTGCTTAAACTGCAGTTATTAAAACCAGGAGTAAAAACAAAAAAACCAGAAGTAGTGGACAGAACACTCGAAATTCTAAGCAAGATAAAAAATGAGTGTATGAAAAGCATGAAGGCCAAAGATGGTCTACTGAAATCATATTTTTTCTTAAACTATTCCCCTTTAACTTTTGTAGAATTACACTATTTATGAACAAAATTTAAACTCACAATGTCTCTTTCAGAATGTTTATATGCTTCTGATCTTGTTTTAGTAGGTTTTGTGTTTCTGCTGTTGTTGTCAACCGTATAGCCTATTTCCTCCTAAGTGAGGAAGACAAAACAAAGCGCGACTTCCAGGGGAGACCAAGGAAGGAAATCATGGTGACCTGCAGTGTCCTCACCCCACTGACCGCAGCCTCACTGTCAGAGGAGGCAGGAGGGAGAGCGAAAATGTTGGCAGGAGGGAAAATTAGGTCAAGAGCCCCAGGTCTCGGAATGAAGGACAGGGCAGTCTAGAAGATTCTGGCACAGGCTGCTCTCTCTTGCTTACTACCGAAGGCAGTGCAGCGCGCTAGCTAAAAGCATTAACTCAGATGCAAGATTACTTGTGTCTGAATTGTATTTCTGGTCAAGTAATTTAATCCCTCCTAGCCTCAGATATAATACAAATATCCATTGCTTGGAAGTTGTTGGAAGGATTATATGAGATATTCAAAGTAAGACTGTCACATTTTAAAAATCACTAAATTGTGTTAGCTAGGAACTATTATTGCCAATAAATGACAGTTTATGTTTCCTGTATCTTTTGATGTCCGTACAAATGATATGTTCTTTTTTTTTAAAAAAAAGGAGAGGGAATAATACCTAACTTTTCTTAAACTATTGCTTATAATAAATATTCTATATGCTATAATCCATTCTTTTTTTTGTTTTGTTTTTTAAATGTATTTAGTACAGGCTCTATAGGGTCTCACTACACAGATCAGACTTATAGGGATCCTCCTGTTTTTAGCCTCCCAAGTGCTGGGATTATAGGCATGTGCCACCATTTAATCCATTCTTGAAGAGAACAATCACAATATTTATTTTAAGAAAGATGGCTCGTGAAGGTGCAGATGCTTTGACTTGGACAAGAATGCCCTGGCAGACCCTGCCTGTCAGTTGCTTGCCTGACCTACAAATCCTCCCCTTCATCATGCTGATGGAAAACTTTCTTGCCCACTACACAGCATGAGGTGCAATGGGCCTCTCTAGTTATGGTAACCTTTAATTGCTATTTCCAGTGATGGATCTAGGGATGGGAAGGTGAATCAGTTCTGCCCAATAGCACTGAAGGAGACATCACCTGGAAGCCTCTGGATTAGCAAGTGGGGGGGGAAAAAAAAAGGAAAAGGAAAGAAAATCAAATTGTCCCTATCTGCAGGAAGAATTGCTAATTCTTCCTGTATTTGTACCAGTATTTGTGTATTTGTAATATATTCAGTGTGTGAGAATGCAAGGAAATAATTTCAAGTAAATACACAATTTTTAACAGTTCTCAGTTTTGTCATAATGTTTCTAAAATGACAGGTGAAAATAAAGAAGTTGTTAATTAAAGTAACAAAGACACTTTTCTGCTCTCCTATGTGTGGTAGGCACATGGAAGGATTAATTGTGTATTCATATACCCTTTGGGAATTATATGGTATCAGCAGATGTGATAGTTGGATAGGGACATGGAGAAGAGAACGGAGTTTGAGGGTCTCAGGTCAAAGTGATTAGGATAATGTGCTTGTCACCAAGTGAGCGAGTACAATCTGTGGCAATATTCATGAGGTCTGTTTTAAGTGAGTTCAATACAATGGTGGATAACCCAGTGCAGACAGATGGCATACAATATTAATTTTTTCCTTTTTCGAGAGCCTGGGTCTCACTGCTGCCATAGGTTGGCTCTGAGCCTCTGGGCTCAAATGAATCTCCTGCCTCAGCCTCCTGAGTAAGGGCCATGCCTGGCTTTAGCATGTCAATATATCTGGGTGTTCTGGAATAATCTCAGTGTAACTGATGGCTGCACCATAGATTAGCTAGTCATGTGACTCTAATAAATTATTTAGGAATGGTGAGTCTCATTTCCTTTACCTGTGAGAGACAAAAAATACGAAAAATAATGACTATCAAGTTGTTGATAGAAATAAGTGATATAATAAATTTAACAATTTTAATGCAGTGACAAGTGCATAGACTTTTTTTTCCCCCTTTTTTGAGATCCTCTTGGAAGCTGGTAAATTCTTAAATACATATTTGAAGTCACAAAGGGAAAGAAGAACCACGAAAGGAGACAGGGAAGTGGTGACTGGTTCACTCATTTATTCATAAAAAAAATAAAATAAGCTGAATATCTACAATGTGTAAAGCACTGGGCTAAAATAGAACTAAAATAGTGTAAAGTAACATGTAGTTCACTTGCACTGAATTCTCATTAGCTAAGTATTTTTTAAAAATTTCTCAGTGTTGGGGATGGAACACCTGGCCTCATGAATGGCAGGCAAGAGGGGTACCAGTGAACTGTACCCCAGCTTCCGTTGGCTACTTGATCAGGTACTTATGATATACTTTCATTTATTTCACTTAAGATATGTAATGCAATTTGGAGATTTCCCTAAGTGAACAAGATCAAGTGAACAAGTTAAAATAAAGGTCTCGACCTATATTTGAAGACTAAAGTTGGCAAAATGGAAATTACCGGTAATCTCAGGGAAAACTGTTCAGTTAGCCAAAACAGGGTTGGGTTGGGACAGGCTTGACTTCATGAAAAAAGGAAGGCTTGGAGAACTGGAAGGGACAAAGACAGCTAATACTTAGTCATTAAAAACAAAACAAAACAAACAAACAAACAAAAACTAAAACTGTGGCAATGCAAGAAATATTAGAAATGCTTAAAAAATGTATTCACTCATAAAGAAATGAATAAAGTAGATGAATACAAGAAAAACTATGAAATGGCAATACCTTGATAAGCTTGGTACTGCAAAAACATGGGAAGTGACAGATTTTCCTTAAGTAGGAGGACCTTTCAGAATTTTAGCATGACAGGGTAACATTTTTTTCTACAAGTGAAAATTGAGTATCGCAAAGAGCATTCTATAAAAATGTTCTCCATCATTGCAGTCTGTGTTGAGATCTCAGGGGAAGATGTGTGGAATTCTACTCTACTGTCAGAAATAATATCTCTAATACCACCACCTTATTTTATTTCCGGGGCCAGCTGGACCAAAACTGAAATATACTCTTAAACATCTACCCAAGCAAAGAACACACCTAAGATCAGCAAAGAGATAAACATTCCTTTCTTCCACCTGACACATTCTCACTCTTTAACTGAATTCCTTTCACTGTTTCAACTTCAGCTTCTATAGACTAGTGATTTAATTGTAATAAAAAAATGTATTTCAAACCCTAACCACCCTTCTTAAAACCAGCAATCCCATGGCACGCGCCTGTAATCCCAAATCTTGGGAGACTGTAAATGGGCAGATCACTAGGAGTCTGATCTAGTAGTGAGACCCTGAACACCCTGTAGACCCTTCCCTAAAAAACAAAACATAACCAGCAATCCCCCTTCCCTATTCTTGCATGTTTTTTATGTCATAGCATTCATTGTTATCTAATATACTATGTATTTTCCTTAATTGCATATGTTCTGTCTTCCCCTTCTATAAGGTAAACTCCATCAGGAGAGATTTTGAGGCTGTTTGTACACTGTTATACCTCTACCATCACAATATTTATTTTTACTATTATTATTCTTTCTTTCTTTCTTTTTTTTTTTTTTTTGCGGAACTGGGGATTGAACTCAGGCCCTTGCACTTGCCAGGCAAGCACTTATTCTACCGAGCTATCTCCCTGGCCCAAACAACTGAGCTAAGGGGCAGGCCCCAACCATCACAATATTTAGCAGGCAATACTTGCACAAGCATAGTGCTATAGGACTGGACTAATTAACTCAATCTACTCCATTACAAAAAACAAATGTTGTAAAATGTTCTTTTGCATTGACTTTTATCTATGTACCAGTTCCCATGTTAATAGTACCTTAAAAATTTCATATGATATCATATGAATTGTTTTCCTCTCAATTAGATTAAGTTTCTTTAAGGTGGGAGCCATTGTTGACCAGTAAATAAAGTGCAGTTAACTCTTCTTTTTACTCTCCTGGTCTCATCTTTCCCTTTAAAAGTCTCATGCCAACAAAATTTCACTAAAGAGAGTCTGGCACCATTTCAGTGAAGTCATTATCTATGCGACTTTGTTATGAAGTGACTGAATAGGCTATGGAGTTAAGCTGTTGAAATGGTAAGCAGTGTTTTTCATAAGAAAAATTCTTTTATGAGTTCCAATGCAATAAAACACTTCAGTGATTCAACTGGCTGAATTACATTTCATTCACTTACAGGGAAGTTCCTCCAGAGAAAAACTAAAGGGAATATTCTTCCTTCTAACTTTGGCTCTCTACAGGTTTCACTCTAGTTGCTGTTGATCCTACTAAGCATTAGAAGGGCTCTGGGAAAAGAGAAATGAGCTGTTTGAGCTAGGCTCACTATAATCTATATTAGCCCAAAGGACCTTCACCGTTCAGTCTTTATTTTTCTTTTGTCTTGCTGGGGGCTAAACCCAGGGCCTTGTGCATGCTAGGCCAGAGCCCTACCACTGAGCTACATCCCCAGTTCACCACTTGGTCTTCAATCATTAACTCTCCTTTTCTAGACTTCTTGACATGTTATTTGGTTACTTCCTCATAGCCCAGTGCAAAAGAATTATCATATGTTATGTTTATCATAAGAAACTTCCTAAATATTCTCTAACAACTTCATACAACTGCAGTATTATTTTTTAAAGACCATAATCTGAAATCGAGGCAAATGAAAAACACACTTTGAATAAATATGCTTGGTGCTGCTTTAGGGCTTCTGATGTTTGAATGTCACGGAGGTACAACTTACACTTCTGTTTGTTTTAATGTATGGTGTCTTTAGCAATTTATTCAGAAAGTGTTCTCAAATCTTACTGATAAGATTAGGAAACTTGTCTTCATAAGGGCTTGGCTATGACACCTGGGTTAGAAAGGCGAGCATTTACATCGTACGCTGCCGCTTACTAGTATGGTTTTCAGCCTGCTGCTTGGAAAGGCTTTTGCAAAGGGTATGAGGACAGGTCTTAAGTAAGGCACAACTAAGCTTAAATCCCGGGTCCTTCATTAACTAGCCATATAACCATATGAGCCAGCTTCAAATCTCTCCAAGGTTCAGTTTCATCAGCTGTAAAAAGGGATAAATATGTGTAACTCACAGGATTGTTTATTTTGAGGATTTAATTAATAAAATGCTAAACAAGGTGGCTCACAAAGAGAGTTCAGTAATCTTCATCCATTACCAGTAAGTGAAATAATTAAACGATAGCATATTTAGAACAGATGTAAGGATTATAAAGTAACTCTGTTCAGTCTCCAGGCTTGCTGTGCTGGCCCCATCCATTGGGGTGCACTGAGATAGCAACTGAGACTGGGCATCATGGCTCCCGCCTGTAATCCCAGCTCTTGGGAGGCTGTCAACGGGGGACCACTACGAGTCTGATCTAGTAGTGAGACCCTGAATACCCTGTGGACCCTTCCCTAAAATACAGAAAAAAATAAATAAACAAATATAGTAACTCTGTAATTTATTATAGTCTTATATGTGTCAAAAATTGGCTTACCTGTCATTCAATTTTCTCCCCTACTGCTTTGGATACAGTAATAATAGCCTAACTTAGGGTCCTAGTGCTTAAAATCAACATAAATCTTTCTTTACTTTTACATAGTGGGTCCTATTGTCCATTTAAAAGTATTATTTATGCCTAGAATAATGAAGCTACAATGGTAGATTCCACTTTAATAGGAAATTATTTTATATATTGCATTTTTATTTAAATTAGTAGTTTGATAAATAGAATATATTTACATTAAACTTTTACTTACAGTTTGTTCTAGGATCATTGTTTTCAAGTAAAATGTTCCATAATGATAGAAATAGTCTTATCATTTGCATTGACCAATATGTTAGCTATTTATAACATATGACTATCAAGTACTTGAAATGTAGCTAGTGCGACAGAGAAGCTGAATTTATAATTTTAATTCTAACTAATTAAAATAAAACTAGCATGGTTAGCAACTACCCTGTTGCATAACAGTTTTAGATCATTCAAAATCATTGGTAATTATATTGAAGTTGAATAATAATAATTTTACTCATAATTAAACTTTATAGGCTGCATCCTTGCCTCAGGAATTGCTGACACATCTCCTGACTAACTGTGCCTGAAAGACTGAGGTTTGCAGCCCTGTTTTTACTACTTTATGAATCAACCTTGCAGTATCCACCCCCCAACACACCATTGGTGTCTTCATAATCTCTTTTTGAAATAATTTGTAATACAGAAAGCAAAGCTCTAACTCTGCTATTAAGGCCCCAAGAGAGTTCAATTGCTTTTATTGGCCCAACCTCTAAGGGATGGATGATGGCCCTGCTACCACGGCCCTACCCCACGCTACTTCTTATAGCAATTGCATTTAGGTGATCTTCTATTTTTATTCTCAACAAAGAAGAGAGAAAACTGAAACTGGAGACAGAAACTACTGCATTCAGTTATCACTTACCAAAGAAGGATGGGGGTGGGTATCCATATGTATTTACTCAAGGTCTACCCAAACAGCTGAGCTACCCCTTCTTTCCTCCTTCTGTTAAAAAGATCGCCAGGTACTTGATAGGCTAGTTCCACTACTTTATAGAGGTAATCTTTTCCTCCACAAACTATTAATGAAATTCAAGGAGCTTTTCCTTTAAAAAAAAAAAAAAAAGTTCTCAGTGCTGAGTTCTCTACCTAAAGAAATGGTGTTTTACTCAAACCCGAAAAGAGTTGGGCCGCATACTGCTCCATTGAGTAAGATAATGAGGTAGTAGTAAGGGGGATCCTTATTTTTTGTACTGGTTGTAGTAAAACAGGGGTTGCTACTGCATGACAGCTGCTGGTACATGTTCCAATAGCTGCTTAGAATGAATTGTTAGGATCAAGTTTGGCCTTCTTTTTCCTTTTAAAAATAACATGAAAAACTTAGGTTTCTTTAAAGTGCTTTCACATATCTAATCATATTCAATTGCTTTAATATCCTGATAAGACATGAAGATCAATGATTATCACTCTGATGTTTTGAGTGTCATTTAATCCCCAGTTGAGTTTTCCAGTACACCCATGCTTTTATGTGACAAAGGAGGTACTAAAAAAATGGCTGCCCAAAAAAGTAAACACTAGAAGTCTATAAACTATTTCTTTATGAAATCTGGATGGTCTTAATAGAGAGCTCAAGTTGGGTTCTTGAAACTTTCATTTTTCTCTTTCTACTAACCCATTTAACTATTTAAAAGCAAAATTATACTAGAATGGATTTTATAAAGATAAAAATATGGACATTCTAAGTTTCGAAGCATAAACAGCATATACGTTTAAGTTGTTATCTCTTACTTTCAATTTCCTGAAACAACTCTTGTCATCCACCCTTCAACCACAGCCTCCAGATGGTGGTTTTCTTTTGCTCCCGGCTGTCTGTGTAGCAGAAGATTATCCACACGTATTACTTGTGGCTCAAAACCTGCGTTTTTCCGGTTCCTCTTCAGTAACTCTTATCCTTTCCTTCCCAGACAACTCCCTTCCACCTCAGAACTAGTTTGAAATCTTTCTAACAATACATTTTTAGCTGTTTCTGACTTTTGGTGAGTTATGTATAGGCCCTTCTGAGACACAAAATATGTGCAGTTCTGAACATACAAATAAGGTGAGTTTTTCATACTATGAAACCCCACAAAAGATTCCACTTAAATCTGTGTTTTGCAAATTTATTGTATTTTAGGGAAGGGTCTACAGGGTGTTCAGGGTATCACTGATACCCTAGATTGGACTAGATTGGACTCGTAGTGATCCACCTGTTTACAGCCTCCCAAGAGCTGGGATTACAAGCATGTGCCACCATGCCTAGTCTCAATTGCCGTCTCAGCGCGTCCCAGGGCTAGGACCAGCACAGCAGGTCCCTGTGCCTGCTTGCAGGCATTTTAATCTGCTGAGCTATTTGGCTGGCCCTCACAAAATTATTGAACTTGGGGAATCTCCTTGACTGGTTAAAACAGCAATATTCAATCTTCCAAACTGGCATCTCTGTTTCTTGGGAATTCATGGGAAAAAAGAAAAAGAAAAAAGGCAATATAAAAATTATCCAGGGCAGGGGCTGGGGATATGGCTGAGTGGTCCAGTGCCTGCCTGGAAAATGTGAGGTCCTGAGTTTGATTCCTGGTAGTAAAAAAAAAAAAAAATCACCCAGGGCTAGAGGTATAACTCACATGCCTTATACACACAAGGTCCTCAGTTTCATTTCTAGCACCATTAAAAAAACAAAGAAAGTTTTGGTTGAGCAAATTTCTATAATGTAATACATAATATTCATTGGCTATAATTTATCAAAGGTTTATAATCACCCCTCCATTACACTGCAAACAGTCATATGTATAAATTTACCACATCTTCTTAGTGATGTTGGTAGCCTTTTTCTCATATTATGGAGGAGAAGATGGAAGAAGGATTTAAAGTATAGGAGAGAAAGAAATCAGGAATGTGTAAGCCACAGGGTGACAACACCCTTAATTTAATAACTTCTAGTTTTACAGTGTTTTGGTTTTTTTCTTAAATGTGTTTATTTGTTACAGGTCTCACTTCGCAGCCCGGACTCAGAGTGATCCTCCTGGTTTTCAGCCTCCCCAGTGGTGGGATTACAGATGTGCACCACTACTCCTGGACCCTGTGGCCGGCTCAGCCCACCCTTGAGGCAGGGCTGGCGTGGCATGTGGTGCTGGGGATTGAACCACGACCCCTGCCCTTGCCTAAGCTTGCCTCAGCAGGCTCTTTAGTCCGCTGAGCTATCTCATTCGCCCCTAGATTTACAGTTTTAGGTCAGTGGGAAAGCTATTCACATTCAAGAGGCATTTTATAGCCAGGTGAGGTGGCACGCTTTTATTATAAGTCTAGCACTGGGCAGGCTGAAGCGAGAGGATTGCTGTGGGTGTAAGGTCAGTCTAGGCTAAACAGCAAGACTGTCACAAAGCAAAGCAAAACACAGAACAAAACAAAACAAGAAAGGCTTTTTATAACTTCATTATTTCCAAAGTTCATCCATAACAGCTACTCATCTGATTTACAAAATTTGTGTAGATGTCTGCAGATTCTCCATAGCCTGCTTTTTCTTACATGTGTTTTAGAGATAGTCATGTGGAACTTTTAAATTATATTTAATGAACTATATCCAAAAATGGTTTATATTGACCCTTTTCTCCAAAATTAATGCAGCAGAGGGAGTGAGAAGGAAGATAGTGGGAGGGGATAAAACCTGTTACATACATGTATCAACTCCCCACAATAAATGTATTCATTATATACAGTAAACATGTACTAATAAAAAATTTAAAAACAAAATTAATGCAGCAAAACTAGAAATATTTTGTCTTGGTAAAAATAAATGTTAAAGGAATGTAATAATAAGAATAGTATAAGGATCTTTATCATAAAGTGGGGAAAAAATTCTTGTTAGCTTGAACCCTTCCTTGTAAGAACCCCTAAACACAGAGAAAAATTAATCTCATTCAGAGTTGGGTAATTACAAATTTGAAATGATTTCAGACATATGTAAAGAAAGAATTTTAAAAAATCCAATAGAACATAAAGAAATGAGGAAAAATGACAGGTGAAGAACTCTTTACAGAAAGAAACTATTTTATATAACAGATTTGTATCAAAACATAAACAGTGAATTAAAAAATTCAATGCAAAACAGATTAATAGAATAAATCATGGTCCAATATATGGAATGAAACATAATTTGGCAGAAATTGCCAGACATATGGGAAAGAAAACCTAAGATCCCTACAGAAATGAATGAAGACAGAACTGCAAGGAGCACAAAGAACTGGTACCATTGAAGAAAGCAGAGTAAAGGAGATGGGGTAGACAATTGGAAAGAGTAACAAAGATGGCCCAGAGGGCAAAGTTTTAAAAAAATAGAAAATTATAGATATGAAACATAGACATATTCCTAACCAGGATCCTTGATGAAGATAACAGAATATACATAACTAGGGACACTTAGGAATAAGAAAGGGCCTTGAAGTTAGAGATGGAAAGGACCATAGAATATGAGGGAAAATAATCATAAAAGTTAATACTGAGGCATATCCTAATTAAGTTACTGAATTCCAAAGACTAAAAATACAATTCTTCATGTTAATTCAAAGGCAGGTCTGAGAATAGTTACAACTTATAAGCTATCACAGTACAAATATTCTTCTGCTTGAATAACTGGCTCAAAAATTAGTATAAAACTATTTTCCCATGTGTATTTCATATAAGAAAACTTGGATAAAAATTACAGCTATAGAAAATAAAAAACAATGAAATGAATAAAGCCTATAGGCATACCAATTATTAAGGAGTTTAAAATTTAAAACATTTAATACTTTAATTAATTTATTTTTTTGTGGTACTGGGGATTGAACTCAGAACCCTGTGCTTGCTAGGCAGGTATTTATTCTACTGAGCTATCTCCCTGGAAATACTTTAATTTATAATTTAGCATTTGTTAGCATTAATTTCAAGTCTATAAAAGAAATATTGGTAAATTATTTATATATATTTTTTCTGGGGAGAAAGGACTGGTGTAGTCCGTGGTGCTGGGGATTGAACTGCGGTCCCTGTGCTTGCCTAAGCTTGCCGAAGCAGGCTCTCTGGATCACCGAGCTATCTTGCTGGTCCTTGGTAAGTTATATAAGCAATTGTGATCTTCAAAATATACAGAAATGGGCGCTGGAGATAAAGCTCAGAGGTATAGCACTTGCCTAGCATCTGCACAAGGCCCATGGGCTCATTCTCCAACACTGTAAGATAAAAAAAAAGAAAGAAGATATACAGCAATGCTAATGATTTAGAAATGGTTACCTGCAATGTTTCTAAAAATCTACAACTAGCCATGCCTTGCAAAGTGACAATGCAGTGAGTTTTTTTTTTTTAATATTTATTTTTATTTATTACATTTATTTATTGTGTGTGTGTGTGGCCAGCTCAGCCCACCAGGGGGCGGGTCTGGCTGGCATGTGGTGCTGGGGATCGAACCGCAGTCCCTGTGCTTTGCCAAGCTTGTTTCAAGTAGGTGCTTTAGACCACTGAGCCATCTCTCCAGCCCTACAGTGAGTTTTTGTTCATTTGTTTTTTGTTTGATTTTGACTGGGGAAGTGGATAGTAGTGAGGGAATACCTAATGTAATTCTTTATTAATGGTTTATTATTAATATCTAGTTAAATGATCATCTTAACATATGAAACTGAATTATTCACAAATGTACAAGACAGCTTATATTAGTCTGATTTTACAAATGAAGGGCAAAGCTAAAGGAAACTGCCTACATTTGCATAATAAATCAACAGAAAAAGGAAAGCATCACTTCTACTATGAATTTTCTGTTTGTGTCTAACAGCTTTTGTCACAGCCTTGCACTCTGACATTATTTTTGGCTACTGAGTAACACCAATCTTAACCAGAGGCCTGTAGTATCATGATCTAACACAACAAAATCATAATAAGAGTGTTGAAAGACTACCGAAGAGAAAGATACATTTGGAGAAACACAGCAGATGTGAAATTCCATCAATCAAAAGTGCTTCTCTGCTGAGGCTCTGTTCTGCTGAGCTTTGTAGTAAAATCTAGAGTGAAAATAAAACTGACAAAAGATGCAGAAAGGAGACTATTCAAAACAACAGTGAAGGGGGCCTGCCCATTAGCTCAGTTGTTTAAGTGCCTGCTTAAGCAAAGCAGTCAGGCTCAGGATTCTGTGGTTCGAGATCCCCAGATTCTCATGCCTTACCAGACCTGCCCTTAAGGCATCCTGAGCTGGCAAAACAAAAACAAGAACAGTGAAGAGAAAACACAATAAAATCTTTGAAAAAAAAAACTTTGAAATTTACATTTGTAAAGTCAACGAATGAGGCTTGCTACTGGATCCCAGAAGGAAGGTCAGACAAGACCTTAGGGAAGAAAGGTATTTGCAGCTACATTACAAAGAAAGGAAAGCTGATTCATAATTTTAAGACTGGCATTTTTTTTTTGTAATTTAAAATTTTTTGTCAGATGGGCATGGTGGAAAGTACCTGCACACCTAGCGTTCTGGTCATTAAGGCTGGAGGATCACAAGTTCAAGACCACCTTGGGCAACTGAGTGAGATCCTGTCTTGAAAGAAAACATTTAAAAGGGCTGGGGATGTAGCTCAAAGGTAGACTACTTGCCTAGCAAATTCAATTGCCAGTATGTCAAAAGAAAAAAGCTTAACTTTTTTTTTTTTTTTAACAATTTCATTATAAGGTTGCTCCAGATATTTCAATAGTAAATTTTTACACAACATAAATGACTAAATAGTACAGTAATCTGAGGCTAAAATTTAGGGAAATGAAATCTAATTTTTTCTATTGACAAACAATCTTAATAACTTCTTACAAAGAAATCAAACTGGCATAAGTAGTTATGGCTCTATCTTATTCAGTGACTCAGCCAAACATGCTTATTTAACATCATTGTCCTGACAGTCATCTTCGACCTTTAGCAAAGCATCTGTTAATACCTTTTATTTGGCATGCTCCTTATCCTGCTTGCCTTTCTTAAGAAGTAAAATGAATTAGCCCATGAGTAGAGGAAGAGGCTAAGAAGGAAGTAAGGCCCTTCCAGCCACAAAATGCAAATCTTTTATCAATGACACTTTAATTTCCATCACACCCCTTATATATTTTCTAGAGCAGTAACTGAATGTTTGCCTATGATTACCTGAAATTGTTATAGCATGTCTACAACTTGTGAAGAGTTTAGTTTCAAACATTCATTTCCAAGTTATGTATCTGTAACTCTCAAATGCTTTTGGCCACAAATTAATGTTATAAAATTTAGATTTTTAGGTTAGTTTGCAAAAGGCTATACAAATTTAATACTTTATTTGTTATAATAATTTATCTTTTAAAAAAGTATTAAAATGCAACTAATTATGAAAAGTGGTATATTTAACTAAGAAATAATTTTACATTGTATACTGAATGAAGATAGAGTACATAAAAATAACACAGTAAATGGGGACTTGACAATATTCTGAACTAATCTTTTGGCTTTATCTAGAATTTTAGGGACTGGTAATATTAGTTGTTATAGCTTATTTTTTTTAGAAATATATGGCTCCTCTTTCTCTTGACATAGCTACCATTAATAATAAACCACAGGACGTTGAGGTTAGAGACTTCAGAGATGATATTTAATCTGACTTCCCTTTAGAGATGGAGAAATGGCTTCAGATAGATGAAATCACATGACAAAGTTATCTAACCCAGTAGTTCTGGACCTTAAATCCTATGTATTAAGTTTCCATTTTAGCAGTGTCATTAAGTTATTATGGAGACCACATTTTTGCTTAGAAATAAAGCAATGGAAATGGGACCATAACCGCTTTCTCAGCACCATTTATTAATAAATACCAAAAGTTGAGAACATATATACAATACAACTTTCACATAGGCACATCAATTAAGGGCTCATTTGTATTTTAAAGAAAGAGCAATGCAGTTGGATGTGATGGTAGATGGCTATAATCCCAGCAATCTAGGAGTCTGAGGCAGGTGGACTGCAAGTTTGAGCTCAGCCAGTGCCCTGTGGGACACTGTTTCAAAATTATAAATGGGATAGTGGTGAAGTATAAGTGTAAAGGACCTGTTTTCAATTTCCAGTTTGCTAACTAACAAATAAATACAAAAAGAAGAGGGCGGGCCAAATAGTTCAGTGGATTAAAGTGCCTGCAAGCAGGTGCAGGGGCCAAGGGCTTGATCCTGGTGCCTGCTGTGCTGGCCCCACCCCAAGGGCACACTGAGATTGCGCATGGTGCCTTGTGCCTGTAATCCAGCTCTTGGGAGGCTGTAAACAGGTGGATCACTATGAGTAGGATCTAGTAGTGAGACCCTGAACACCCTGTAGACCCTTCCCTAAAATACAAAAAAACAAAAAAAGAAAGGGAGAGAAACAGCTTATATATCCATCCATCCAGAAAAGGATAATTGTGGTATAATCACATGATAGAAAGTTATACTTTAAATCAATGAACTTGATCAGGTTAAAAATATATATATTGCTAAAGTATAAAAACAAAATGAAAAAATCAAGTTGAACAACTGTATGTAGCAGATATGAACATTTATGCTAATTTGAGCTTAGAAACCCACATTGTTTTTAGAAGTACATATAAATAATAGCATATATAATAAAAGGAAGGATACACACCACCTCCTGGAGAGTAGCAATTAGGGGTGAGTGAAAGGAATGGGACATGAAAGAAGGGCAGAGGAGACTCCAGGTATAAATCTTGCATTCCTTTAAAAATGTAATTCTAAATGTAAGTTCATGGATATTGGGTATAGACATGTTTGAAATAGTTTAAAAGAAGCCAATTTGCCTCACAAAAAAGAGAATTTATAACTGAAAGAGATGAGATCGAACAATTGTTTGAGGCTATTACAATACTTACAAAGAAGGGGGAAAAACCACTTTGGGGCATAATTAACGCAGTTTATAAGTATAAATGACAAAGGCAAACTGAAGCAGAAATAGTTAATAAGAAAGTTTGTGGATTTTGAATCAGATAATTCTCCAAGGTCACTGTGAGTGATGGTATTGACTCAAAACAGTTTGGTTGCTACTGCAGTATTCTTTGGAGGGGAGAAAGAGACAAGTCATTAAGAGGCATGGATGCCAAGAAGCATACTAGTAAAGGTCGCACTAGGGATAGGACAGTCATCATGTATGTGCGACTCAGAGACAGTCATCAATTATGGGATTTCTTAGATCCTCTTCAGTTTATTTCTAATGATAATGGGTGACCCTGTCTTCTTAACATATTGAGATACAGCGTCAGGTTTTTAAGTATTCAACTGTAAGCATCATGGAAAAAAGCTTTACTGATCATAGATGCTAACATGAACCTTATCTTCTAAGTTCCCTTTAATTATAACATAACTGGTATTCATAGGTGAGTCAGGTTAAATGTACTAGTTTACTTAGTGTGCTTTAGGAATTTTATTATGTTTTGAGGGAAATGGAAGAGTGAGGAGCAGAAAAGGATGCAAAAAAGATTGAAATGTGTTACGTACCAGCTTCCCACGATAAATGCAATCACTATATACTATAAACATGTACTAATAAAAATAAAAATTACAAAGATTAATGGAAATTTTACTATGATTATTAACTAGTGTTCTCTTTTTTAAAAATAGAAACAAATGCTTCCCCATCCAAAGCCAAAACAAACAAACAAACAAACACCCAAATCACAACTGAAAGAACTAATATTTATTTGGCAGAAATTATTTTCTTTGGTCTTATTGATAAAAGATATGACATTAAATATTCTGCCTCAATGACCTGATATATATCTATATCTAGAAAACCCTAAAGAATTTACACACACATACCCTGTCAGAGCTTCCAAATGAATTTAGCAAAGTTGCAGGGTATAAAATCAATATATAAAAATTGATTGTATTTATACATACTAGCAAGGAAAAAAGAATTATGAAAACAATACATTTATAATACATTAATAAGAATAAAATCTACAAAACCCCTAGGAAGAATGTATGCAATGTGTTAATTACTGAAACTGTCCTACCAATTTGGTTTGAAACTGTCTCATTGCTATTTGTTTCTCAATAAAATTATGGGAAAAAAAAGAATAAAATCTTCAAGAATACATTTAACTAAGGAAGCATAGAGACTTGTACAATGAGGCCTGGTTATGTAGCTCAGTGGAAGAGCATGTACTTAGCATATGAGGTCCTGAGTTCAATACTCAGCACACAAAAAAAAGACTTATACAGTGACAATTACAAGATATTGCTAAAACTATCTAAATAACCAGATATCCTATGTTTAAGTACTATAAGAATATTTTTAATATTCTTAATTACTTTTCTCCATTGCTGAAACTCAATATCCAACTCACATAACACAAAAGAGAGGTTGATTCTGGCTCATTAGAGTTTTTAGAGGTTTAAGTCCCTAGTCGGCTGGCCCCAAGGCAGGACAGTGTGGCATGAAGGCATCACAGTGAAGAGAGTCAAGGGAACAGCCAGCAAGGGAGATTAAACCATTCAGGTCACACCCCCAGTGACCTGCCTCTTCCCATCAGACCCTACTTCCCAAAAGCAAGCGAGCCATGCTGCTCCTCCCATAATCCAATCACCTCCCCAAAAAGCTCCATCCATGATCTCATGAGGTTTGGGGCACATCTAGACATAAATTACAAGATTTCATCCTTGACTCATGAACATCCCTTTATGCAACATATATGAAGTTCATCTCTAAGAGTTTCCAAGGTGTTAACAGTTGCAGTACTGTTAAAAAGTCCAAGTTCAAAGTCTTTTGAAATAAGACAAACTCTTGGTTTTTAGCCCATGTAAAATTCAGAAGAATCACTTTTCACATACAATGCCACAGTCTTAGAAAACAGTCTCATTTTAGAAGGGAGGATTAGGGAGATAGAAACTAATGGGCTCAAGCAAGATGGAAAGCTAGCAGGGCAAACACTGAATCCTGCAACTCCATGTCTAGCACCAGAGGCAAGACATAGCAATGAAATATGACCTACAAAGGTCTTTGTGGTCCACTCCTCTCGTGCTGCTGGTGATGGCTGTAACAATCATGGCTGTCTCTTGGGCTGGCTTTGCACGTTCCTTGCAGCTTTCCTCAGATGTTCCATGTTGCTAGTTTCTCCAGCTTTCTGGGGTTTCCACTACACTTCTGGCTTCACTCCCATAGCCATACACACTGCCTTCTCACAGGTACAAAGCATGGTCTCCCAGGTCTTCTTCTGAAATCTGAGTAGAGGTTTCCCTGACCCCACAAAATCTGCATTCTGCATGTCTGTAAGCCCACCATCATATATAAATGATGCCAAGGTCTCCACCAGGTTGAGAAGCAGCCAGGCCCCCCGAACATGGTGGCTGCAGGAGTCCTGAGTGTCAGGATCGCTGACAGCTATGAAGTGAAGCTCCAGGGAATCAATGCTCTAGGCAGCCATTCTTCTGAGCACGGCCGCCCTAAGGCTCTCTTCTCAAAACAGTCTTTCATTTTTATAGGCAGCAGTGTTGGATCTTATTATTTCGAGTCCACTCTCTAGGAATCTTTCCTACTGTCTTGACTCAAACTACTTGACTTCTTTCTAATATGACTTTTTTGAGCAACCAAATTCTCCTTTAGTTTAACTTTGCAGACTTCAACTTTACTCAAGCTTCCTTTCTGGCCAGAACTCTAAGCTTTTAAACTCATAGCACTGCCTTCTTCTCTTGATTTTCAGTATTAAGCTAGCTAAAAGCTGCCAACAGTCCCCATGCCACTGCCTCATTAGGCTTCTTTGAAATACCCTTTGCCAGATGAGTTAGTCCAATGACCTGAATCGTAGTATCCCACAACATTTTAGGACATGAGTAAAATAAAGATAAAAGTTCCTGCCAGTGAATAACACATATCGTCTGGAGTGCAACAGTCAATGGAATCCTTCCCAAGTGAAACCTCTCAAGCCTGGTCTGCACCTGCTACACTATTGTCAGCATTTTGATCTTCTGAACTCTGAACAGAATCTCCCATCAAGTGCTGCTTATAGCATTCTAGGGCTTTTCCAGTCAACATCTCCAAACTTTCGTGACTTCTACAAACCAGTTCCAAAGGTTTCTAAACCACATGGTCCATACGGTCACAGTGATGACCCCCTCCTGGTACCAAAATCTATCTTAGTCTCTTTCTTTCTTCAAGGCTGAGACATAATACCTGACACCTACTATTGAAAGGAGTGGTTTCTGAGATAGGAGATTAGGGTGTGACGAAGCTGACTGGGGAAGTAGATGTAACCTGGAGCACATGGGTGGAACAGTTCCCAAAGCCCTGCATGTGGAATTCTCATGAGTACTTGAGCAGATTTTTAATAGAATGGGCTAGTCCTGACAGCCTGAACCATGAGATCCCATCCCTGCTTCTCAGGACCCATATATAAAGGTTCTTGTGGGTTTCCTTGAGATCTGGACAATACAAAGGACAGATAGATGCCAAGAAGATCTTGCTATTGTGACTTTACAGTAAGGATATGAAAAAAGGAAACTCTTGTATTCTGATAGTGGCAATGTAAATTAGCACAACCCTTATGGAGAACTGTGGAGTTGCCTCAAAAAATTAAAATTAGAACAAATATGACCCATCAATTCTACTTCTATCAGTATAATATCAATCAAAGTATTCAGTAATGGACTTTTTATTTTTTATTTTATTTTTCTTTTTAGCCAACGGACTTTTTAAAAAGTGGAATGTATGCACACTGAGATATTATCCAGCCTTGGGCAATAGAAAGGAAATCCTGTCATTTGCGACAATATCAGTGAACACAGAAGATATTATGCTAAGTGAAATAAGGCAGATAGATAACAACTGTGATCTTAGTTATACATGGAATGTAAAAACTCAAACTCATAGAAGGAGAGTTTGGTTGTTACCAGGGCTTTGGGTGGTGGTGATGATGGAGTGAGGCATATATCAAAGGACACAAAATTTCAGTTGAAATGGGGTAAGATTTAATTAGCTTGATGTAAACATCTAGTAATGTTACTTATATCAGAATGCCACAATGTGCACCATAAATATATATAATTTTTCACTTGTCAATTACCTCCTCATTAAAAATAATGAAAAAGAACAAAGTGACACTAAAAGTAAAAGTGACAAAGGAAAGACTAATTGGATATTATTAAAATTAAAAATTTATCTTCATCAAAAGATACTATCAAGAGTGAGAGAAAATATTTTTAAATCATGTATCTGGTAAGGGTTTAAATACTCAGAACATATACAGAACTTTTGTCTGGCCGTGGTGGTGCCTGTCCGTTATCCCAGAACTTGGGAGGCTGAAGCAAGAGGAACACTGTGAGTTTGAGGCCAGCCTGGGCTACAAAGTTACAAAGTAAGTTCAAAGTGAGTTAAAGGCCAGGCTGAACTGCATAGTGAAATCCTGTTTCAAAAGACAAAAACACAAGGAAGAAAAAAAAAAAAAACTTTTGCAACTCAACAAAAAGATAAATAACTCAATTTAAGTAGGCAACAGATTTGAATAGTTATTTCTTTTAAAAATGTACAAATGGCTAATATGCACAGGAAAAAAGTGCTCATCATTAATTATTAGGAAAATGCAAAGCCACAATGAGATACTACTTCTTACCCATTAAGGTAGCTATAATCGAAAAAACAGAAAATAAAAAGTGTTGAAGAGGACATTGAGACACTGGAACATTTTTGTACACTGTTTGAGAGTGTGAAATGACACAGACTCTATGGAAAACAATTTGGCAGCTCCTGGAAATGTTAAACACAGGACTACCTCTGACCTAGCAATTCTACTGCCGGTTATCTAACAAAAGAAATTGAGAAAGGGACTCTAAAAGATACTAACCTGCTAATGATCAAATCAGTAATATTTATAATAGCTAAAAGACAAACAACTTAAGTGTTCATCATCAGATACAGGGATGAACAGAATAAAGACTATACATCCAATGGAATACTACTGAGTCATAAAAGGGAATTATGTTCGGATAGATCTACAATATGAATGAACCTTGAAAAACTGTGTGTGGGGGGAGGGGGCCAGGAAGATGGCTCAGTGGAATAAGCGCTTCCCTGGCAAGCGCAAGGGCATGAGTTCAATCCCTGGTTCCGAAAAAAAAAAAATTACGTGGGGTGAAAGAATTGAGACACAAATGTAGAAATATCACATGATTCTATTCAAATAAAATACTAAAAATAGGCAAATTCATAAAGATAGAAAGAAGGTAAGAGATTAGCTGAGGCTGGGCAAAGAGAAGGTGAGGGGACACTAATTTTTTTTTTTTTTTTTCAGTACTGGGGATTGAATTCAGGTCTTTGTGCTTGCCAGGCAAGCACTTATTCTACTGAGCTATCTCCTCAGCCCTGGGATATTAATTCTCAATGGGTACTAGAATTCTGGTTGGGATAATGAAAAAATTCTGCAGATAGTGGTACCCATAACTATAGCGTCTATGTCAAATTTGCTAAGTGAAACTGATGTGCCAATGGTGCAGAACAGTTGGACATTGAACAGAGTCTAATTTACATTTTACATTATTGACAACACTAACATTTTTAAATTTCTACTTTCTCTTTTTGGTATCAGGGATCAAACTCGGGACCTTGCACTTGCCAGATAGGTGCTTATGCTGCTGAGGTATCTTCCCTGGCAAAACTGGCATTTTTCCACTAATAATGAACTCAAAATTTCTTTTAATTGCATCTAGTGAAATACAAGATAACAGGTCTAGTGAAATTTATTAATCTTATAAATATTTGTGATTTATCTTTTTTTTTTTTACTTATTTATCTTTTAAGAATAGGTTTATAAAACTTGATCTTTCTTCCTTTTTTTTTTTTTTGCTATGATGCTAGGGATTGAATCCAGGGTCTTATATGTGCTGGGCAAGCACCCTACCACCAAGCTGTATCCAAAGATTCATCATCATTTCTTGAAGCTGGTGCTGGTATTGCATGAACAATGAAACCAATAAGCACACCGGTGATTCCAAAATATCTAATAGGACATCTTTTCATCTCTTCTCACTGTTAAAGCATGTATTTTTTTTTTCTTCTATCAAATAAGAAATCTT
Organism: Octodon degus; assembly: GCF_000260255.1. Classification (NCBI taxonomy): domain Eukaryota; kingdom Metazoa; phylum Chordata; class Mammalia; order Rodentia; family Octodontidae; genus Octodon; species Octodon degus. The sequence continues at coordinate 4,096,063 of NW_004524655.1, forward strand.
TGTTGGCATAAGGCTACCAGCTCATAGCTTTTTGCTACCGTTTCATATACACTTTGCTTCACAACGTGGATAGTCAACCCATCTCCCTATAATCTGTTGGAAGCCCAAGGCAATTAAGTTTATCAGCTCTAGGCTGACTAACCTTCTACAAACATAATTAGGAATGCTACAATTGATTATATGCACGTGGCCACCACAGTAGGCTGCAAGTGTACCGAGACCAGTATTATTTTATTACTACAGAAGCAACAACAGCAAAGAACTTCTGGTTAGCAAATTGCTTTATAACAGCAACTGCTTAATGCCGTTTGAACAAAGGAAAGGATTTTTACATTTCTTGGGAAAAAAGTGGATCCTTAAACTGGAATGTTAGAGTCAGAGCAGATGATCTGAAAATGAATCACACTGCTATTTATAATGATAATTACAGCATGGTTTGTAATAGAAAACATTTGGAAACAACCCAAATGTCCATCAAAAAGGAACAGGAACAATTACATACTTGATTACTGTGTAACTAATATAACCAGGAGCAGATCTATAGAAATGATGTCCTACTGAAGGACTAATGTGAAACTGTAAAATGCTAAGTAATATGCAGATATGATTACATTTTAATGACACTAATACTATGAACAATGTTAGGAAAGATAAAGGAAAAATCTTTAATATGCCTGAACTGTTTATGGAGGCTACATGTTGACCAAAAGTTGATGAGATTGATAACTTTTATTTGATTGGTGTTGTACAATTTGTATACTGTACATTATTGTATTGTTTAAGATTTTACTGACTATATTTTGAATATAAAATAATAATTCTAAACAAGGAAGTTGGTTATTTTTCCTTTGATCTATAATTAAAATGTATACACAGCAACCAACAAAATACATTAAAAATTATAATCTGAGATTCCAAGGAAATAACTTTTCTACTATTACTTATATTTTGTCAGGTATTTAATTTCTATTTTCTTTATTATTTCACTTATCCAACTGAGATGCTAATAGACCTTATGACATTTTGTCATTATTTTTATGAGTATATTTTCTTTTACAAATAATATATTGCATATAAAGAAAGATAGAAGAAAATATCTAATAACTAAATTAACAATAACGAACCTAAAAAATCCAGAGACAGACGTGATAAAATTACTATATAGAAAATAGATGGAAGAAAATAAAATGCTCTTAACACATAACAACTTTGAATAAGTGAAAGATATATTTTGTTCTCTTATGATGATTCAATATTGAAAATATAATTTTTCTTATTCATGATATTCCAGCAGAATTCCTTTTAAACTACTTAGAATGTGGTCTAGAAAAGGGCCCAGCAAGTTTTTCTGTAATACTTCAGCCTTTGTAGTTTATACAGTCTCTGATATAATCATTCAACAGTCTTATAGTATTAAAGCAGCCATAGATAATGCATATGAATAAGTTTGTATTCTGATAAAGCTTTACCTATACCCACTGAATTTGAATTTAATGTAATATTCCTATGTCAATATTTTTTATTTTCCCTACAACCATTAAAAAGTTAAAAATCATTTTTAGCTTCTAAATTACATAAAACAGCCAGCAGAACAGATCTGGTCTGTAAGTTATAGCTTTCCACCTCCTGGTATGGAAGAACAAACATCCATAAATAGCCAGGGAAAGTCTGGAAAAAAACCAGCTACTGGGATCTGGAGCTGAAATAGCCAGAAAGATAAATCAAATAAAATGGGTGGAGGTGCTTAAAAACAAAGCCAAATTCAGATGGATATTTAATATATGATATAGACTACATTTCAAATCAGTGTAAGATAAATTACTTATTCCATAAAATGACATAAGGACAGATGACTACTCATTGAAAGTAAAGACAAAAAAGGAAGCCATTATAGCTTATTCTGTATACCAATGTTTACATTTTTGACATTGGAAAATTAAAACCATTTAATTCATACAAATGCGGGTGAATATTGTTATACTCTCAGATTTCATGTATGACATAAAATGCAGAAATTGAAATAAATATATATTAATTTTCCTGCACAAAAATGTAAATCTCCAGGATGATACTGAAGGGAAATAATCAGGATAACAACAGAGGCCTGGAGGGCGGGGGAGATAGCTCAGTGGTATAAGCACCTACCTGGCAAGCGTAAGGTCCCGAGTTCTATCCCCAGTACCAGTACTGGGTGGAAAACAAAACAAAACAAAACCAAAACAGAGGCCTGGAGAATAACAGCTCTGTGGATAAGAATAAGTACATGTGCACTGATACTAAATAAGTATAGTAAGTGGAAAAAGCATACCGCAGAACAGTACATATAATAAATTCCCATTTTTATTTACAAAGTGGTGTGCAAATAACTGCATATAGGTTTGTGTATGTGAAATAATATCTCACTATGGCCAGGGATAGAGTTCAGCGTCATAAGTGCCTGCCTGGCAAGTACAAGGTCCCAAGTTCAATCTCTGGTACTACAAAAAAAAAAGAAAGAAAGAAATAGTATCTCATTATGGTTTGCAGTAAGGAGATACAGGGATCCTATGGGGGGTTTCAAGAAAAAGATGAAATTGATAAATTACTTGGTAGCTCTGAATACACTGAGAAATATGTATAATTTTTATTAGAGTAATATAAATTAATAAGAGAATTATTTACTTGAGGGGAAACAATGTTATACAGAGAAAGTAAATTTAATCGTAGTCCACTAAACATCACAGCAGTGAATAACACACATATTGTAATAGTGGAAGCACTGTGTGTTAAGCTAACCAAAAACAATGATATGCCTATTTCTGAAAGATGGAGTAAAATGTATGATGTGTATGTAACAAATTATCAATGTTATCATTACATAACATTGAAATATTAGATTTTAATGCTATTTAGAAATAGGTGGGGGAGGCCGGCCAAATAGCTCAGCGAATTAAACCACCTGCTTAGGCAGATGCAACGGCCAGGGTTCAATCCCCTGCATGCCATCCCAGCCCTGCCCCTGGGGCCTGCTGAGATGGGGATTAAGACTGGGCGTGCCTGTAATCCTAGCTCTTGGGAGGCTGAACACAGGCGGAGTCCAAATCTACATAGTGAGACCCTATGCTAAAATAAAAAAATTAAAAAAAAAGAAAGAATGAAAGAAAAAGAAAAAGGAAAGAAATAGGTGGGGGAGAAAATATAAAATTTTAAAGTGGTTGCCACTGACAAGCAGGATTTGGGAGTGGAAGTAGAGGTATGCAACATGGAGCAACTGATTTTTTTTTTTTTTATTATAAGCATTTAAGAAAATTTTAAACTATATAAGTATATATAATTTTGACAAAAGTATTATATAAAATTAAAACTTCTTTGGCATAAAACACTATTAAAATATAGAGAGATACAAGTGTGAAAAAAAATTCCTTATATACTAAAAAGATAGGGCCAGCGAGACAGCTCAGTGGACTAAAGGCCTGCTTTGGCAAGCTTAGGGACCAGGGTTCGATTTCCAGTCCTGCATGCTGTGCCAGCCCCACCTCCAGGGCATGCTGAGCTGGCGACAGAGTCAGGGTGCACTGGCACAGGCCTATAATCCCAGCAGTGGGGAGGCTGAAAACAGGAGGATCACCAGGAGTCCGAGCTGTGTAGTGAGACCCTGTACCAAATACATAAAATGAAAAAATAAATAAATACTTCAGTAGAAAATAATGTTGAAATAAAAACTTGCCTATACCAAAAAGATAACTATCATCCAAGATATATAAAGTATCTATAAATCAAAAAAATGAAAGTCAATAAAGATGTCAAATGTGTAAAGGAGGGTGTCTCAGTTACTCTTCTCTCATTGCTGGGACAAATAGCCGACACCCAAAATTAGGAAAGGAAAGATTTATTTAATTCACAGTTACTAGAGGGTTAGTCCATACTCAGCTGGCTCCAAGGCAGAGTGGCACATGGCAGAAAGTAACCATTCACGGTGGTGGCAAAGAACAAGAGCAAAAGGAGTGGCAGCAGCTCATGCAACTAGCCAGCCTCTCTCCTCTTACAGGGTCATGCAAATTACCTGCCCCGGGGCAGGTGCAGCATCCACACCCACAATAATCACAAACTCCAGAAACTAGCCCAGGACCACATGAGGCTTTGGGGGGCAACTAGACACAAACCATAACGGAGGGAAATACCCAATGTGCAGAATCATGAATGGCTAATGAACATGTGAAAAGATGTGCAACCACAGTAATTATCAAAGAAATGTAAGCTGCATGATCCTGAGGTTTTCCTATCACAGCAGCACAGCATTGAGGCATAAGAAGAAATCCTCAGCTGACCCAGTGGGCGGGTGTGCACATCACTACGATGGGGCATCTCCACTGATGGGCAACCTGGCACCACCTCACATTTACAGTGGTGATGCTTTTTATCTTACAATTCTACTTTTAGTCATTTGTCCCACTAAAATATTTCAGTGGAAAAAAATATGTACAGGAATGTTCAAGTTAGCAGAGTAATGCAAAGAACTTTAACTCTCAAAAACATCAATGAGATTATGGAGCAAGAGTTTAGAGGTAAAAATGAACAAGTATACGTTTGACGATCTTTTATTAATATATTAAGTAAAAAAGAATGCTGAAGAGCAGTGCATTCAATGGAAGCACATTTCTATTTAAGAAATGATATGGAGGATAAGGGGTAGCTTGCTCAGTGGTGGAGTAAAGTACATGTTTAGCATGAGCGAAGCACTAGGTTCAATACCCAGCCCCCACCAAAAAATGAGAAAAACAAAACATAGCATATAATTTATACTGGATTATATATTTCCACAAGGAGAGATTCACAAAGAAAATAAACCAAAGCACCATCCATAAACAAACTTTGGCAGTGATATAACTCCAGAAAAATTTCTTTCTTTCTTTTTTTTTTTTTTTTTTAATATATTTAATACAGGGTCTACTGGGTCTCACTACACAGATCAGACTTGTAGTGATCCTCCTGTTCTCAGCCTCCTAAGTGCTGGGATTATAGGTGTGCACCACCAGGCCCCTTCTCAATCACTGTCTCAGTGCAACTTGGGGGTGTGGCTGGCAGGGCACACTGGGGATGGAACCCCAGTTCCTACATTTGGCTAAGCAGGTGCTTTAATCTGCTGAGCTATCTGGTCAGCCCAAATTTCACTTTCTGTGTTGTTTCAATTGTTTATAGGATTTTTCTATGATACTAGTATCTGTGGCCATTCAAATCCCTTATGGTTGGCCCTCCATATCTGAAAGATCTGAAGCTTCAGATCTATGGCTAATTGAATTTACAGACTGGCTGGGTGTGGTCGCCCATACCTGAAGTCCTACAGCACTCAAGAGGCTGAAGCAGGAGGACCAGAGGAAGTCTGAAGCCACCATGAGCCACACAGTGAGTTCAAGGGCGGCCTGAACTGCATCACAGGCCTTGTCTCAAAAAACAATGGAATAAAGCAACACAAAACACCTGAATCTGCAGGTTTAGAGGCCATAGATATAAGCCTAGCTCTACTCCAAATTAAAAATTGTCAACAACACATTTCAAGGTATCCAGCATGGTGTTAGTTACTTTGGATTAATGAATTAAAATTATAATGACAACTATATTATTTTTTTTAATCATGAATGCAAGCCTTGTTAGTAATGATTTTTTTAAAAAAACCTTATTCTTGGACTTCATCTGCATATTTGGCAATTACCTAGTTCTACTCGCAATCTTCATTATAGTAATCATTGCTAAAACATTTAGCGGTCTTTTTTTTTTTATGTATTTGCTACAGGGTCTCACTATGCAGCTCAAATTCATAGTGATACTCTTGTCTCAGCCTCCCCAGCACTGGAATTACAGGCATGCTGGGATTACAGCCATGTACCACCACATCCGTCTGGATAAGTGGCTCAGCGCACCTGGGGGCCGGCATGGCATGTGATGCCGGGGATCCAATCCCAGTCCCAGTCCCTATCTCATTGGCCTCTAGTTGTTTTGGAAGTTATAGTCAGGTATAGTGGTGCACGCCTGTAATCCCAGCACTCTGGAGGCTGAGGCAGGAGGACTGCAACAAGTTTAAGGCCAGCTTAGGCTACACAGTTCCGCGAGACCCTGTCTCAACTCTCTCCCCCCAGAGTTATACATGTTCAGCAATATTCCAGCAACATAATGAGGTGTAGAAAAGCTTCCATTTCCAGTTCCATTCCTCAATGGTAATTACTTCTATGAAACTGTTGCATATTTGCCAAAAAATTACATGAATATGTAGAGTGATCATTTCCCTTTTATTACACAGTCACACTGTAATACTGACTTGAAACTTGCTGACACACATCTTCACACATCAGTCTAAACAAATAAATACATGATTATTATAAAATATTTTCTAATAGTATTTCTTTTGCTTCTTTGGTTCTTCAAAATCGGGTCTCATTATGTATTTCAGGTTGGCCTTGAACTTACGGCAAACTTCCTGCCTTAGCCTCCCAAGTGCTGAAATTACAAGCACGCACCACTACAATTCCTAACTGTATTTCTTATTTAAAAGACATATATGGACTAATTTGGAATCACAGTGATCAAAAGCAAGCAAGCAAAATACCTAACTCAATCCCCGCATCTGGTTTTAATCATAAAAACCATTGCTGACTCCACCCTGTCCCATCAGATATGTTATGGCATGTTTGCTTTGTGTTAATTCCCATAAGGATCCTAGGATGTAGGCCCCATTATCCCAAATTTAAAGATAAAGAAACTGTCGCTCTGAAAATGTTAAGAACCAGGACTTGAGAAAGTTCAATTTCTTAACTTGCTAAGAATAGCATGAAAGCTAAAATCTAAACAAGTTTGAACCACTTGCTTATATAATGTAACCATGGGTCACTTTCAGAGAAAAACACTTCTATATGTTGAAAAATAATAACAGCAAAGAGAAATGTTCAAACATTTATGTAAATGCTATGTGTAAGCTAGTTTGATCTTTTGCCAACAAAATTGAAATCAATGTTGAACAGAGTTAAATACGTTCAATATCAAGTCCGTGGAGACTAGTTCTCAACTCAAGTTTCCTTTTTGGCAGAAGAGGAACTTCTATAAAAATCCTAAAACATAATGCTCACAAATAGGCCTCAGGATTATTGGCATTTAGATTTTCCATTTTATGTCTTCCGGAATGTTCCTAGAGGCCACAGCACTATCTTTCTCAATTCCTTTTGCCAGATAAAATTTGAAAAGTCCATTTGCTCTGTGTGGATTCATTTTAGATTCATTTTGATGGAATGAGCAACAGTCTATAAAATGTACCCCAAAGTTGTGATTTTCCTAATTTCAAGGACCTGTTCCTTTGGTTTTGGAAAACATGTTATATTTAGGCAGTAACTTAAATTGGCCTTGTGTGCACTTTACTACCCTCAGTTCTTGTGCCTAAGAAAGATATCCATTGTGCTATATCATCTTCTTTCAAGAATTCATTCAATATACTTAATTGATTTCCTAAAATAGCCAGTTTGTGGCAAGCAGCAAATGAAAATATGAGGCAGCCAAACTCTACTTTCCGGGAGCTTGCAGTCTACAGATGAAACACGCATGTACTTGACGCCATGCTTGGAGCCCACTACACAGAGATGAAGCACAGGCCCCAAAGCCCCACTCAAGACCAACCTCTACAGCTATGATACGGCGCACTCTGCGCCTTAGTATTTAAAACCCCTCTAAACCCAAAGCAAAACAAACAACCAAAAAACAATGCCCAGTTATTTCAGAAATTCCCATTAGTAACATAATATGCTCATTACTTCCTCTCAGTAGATGAAGTACAAATCTTTCCCCCTGAGGGGAACAGGAGGTTTCTTACTAAAGAATCCATTTTGCCAATCTCAAATTTTAAAATGTAACCAAATAACTGAACCTGTTCACTTGTATAAAGAACTTTAGTATTAATCAAGATAACAAGTGGATATTTTGGCATAATGGATTTATAATGGTTTTTAAATTTGAAACAAATATGAAATTAAGCAACTTTTCTGTAATTTTATCCATTCCTTCTGCAAATACTTCTTTAATATCTATTATGTGCCAGGCTTCATGCCAGGTAGCAAAGATATGATCATGAACATGTTAAAGTCTGTCCTCTAAGAGATTGTATCTAGTGAGAAAGCAGGCCTGGAATACAGGCAGTAAGAGAGCAGAGACACACACAGACAGGGTTTAGCCCAGTCTCTTGAGAAAGGAGGTATCAGAGTTCCAGGAAAACTAAAAAGTATTTGAGGCAAGAGGCAGTTAATGCAAAGACACAGTGCACAGCTAATAAATGCAACGACAGGCTCGATAATTGAATATACATAGCTAGACCTTGATTTTTGTTTTTTAGAGAGGGTTTCCCAAAGTAGCCCAATCATCTTGCCTCGGCAGCCAGACTGTGGGGATTACAGGCATGGACCACCATGCGTAGCTGGACCTTGAAATTTATATTAAACATCATGACATTTTTTGAAAGAAATGACATAGTAGCAACAGTGGTGATTTGTTTAATGAAATTTTGATTATTTTTTCCAGAACCAACACTGGCACCAGGATTCTAATGTCCTGAGGCCAAATAAATTTGAAAGCAATCCAAATTGATTTTCAAACTTAAAATTCAGCAAAACATAAAAAAGTGTCTCAGAATATAACTAAGAAAGATAAAATGAAGAGAAGGAAAAAGGGGAAAAAGAATAATTTGTTTAATGATAAACATTTACTAGAACCATAATGAGCAAAAAGAGTACGTATGTCCTATACCATGAGTCATTTAAGTATGTTCAATATTTGTCAGGGGTGGAGGAATGACATTTTATATCAAGACATAAAGCATGAGCAAGGCATAGCGGTGTGTGCCTATGAGCCCAGCTAGTAGGGAGACTGAAGCAGGAGGATCTTGAAATTGAAGCCAACCTGGGCAACATAGCCAGTGTTCATCTCAAAAAATAGATATATGAAAAAGACAACACATAACGCTTGCTATTTTCAATGACTTAGGCTTACTTCAGGAGATTAAGCCCTTTAAAGTGAGAAGTAGCATTTGACTACTGCAAAGCAGCCAGGTGTGGTGGTGCAGGTCTCTAATCCCAGCACTTGCAAGGCTAAGGGAGAAGGTAGAAGAAACCCCGTGAGTTTGAGGCCAATCTGGGATACATAGTGAGTTCAAAGCAGCCTGAACTGCATCATGAGATCCTGTATTTATTTTATTTAATTTATTTATTTGTGTGTGTGTGTGTGTGTGTGTGTGTGTGTGTGTGTGTGGCCAGCTCAGCCCACCAGGGGGCGGAGCTGGCTGGCATGTGGTGCTGGGGGACTGAACCGCGGTCCCTGTACTTTGCCATGCTTGTTCTAAGTAGGTGCTTTAGACCACTGAGCCATCTCACCAGCCCCGAGATCCTGTCTTAAAAAAAAAAAAAATCAACTCCTTCAAATCAATATTAAAAACAATGAACATGAGAACACAAATATTCCCTTAATTTTGGTGTTTCATTTACAAATTTATGAGTGTTCTGAGGTGACAGTAATAAAAAGCAAGCAAAAATTTGAATTGAGGCTGAGAATTTAACTCACTGATAGAATGCTTAAGTAGCATGTGCAAGGCCATGGATTCAACCTCTGTTGCTACAGAAAGAAAAAAGATTTGCATAAATATTTACTATTGCTTCTGCTATTACTTAACAATGGAACTCAGATACACAGATGATCAGAAATATAAAGCAGAACAATCATTGGCCTTTATTACTCATAAATAAGGACAGATGGATGATGGATACCATCAGTCACTGCCAGGAAGTGAGAACATCTGAGTCCACAAGTCAGCACACGCTGGTAATCCCAGCACTGGGGAGGCTGAGGAAGGAGGAGCACTGTGAGTGCCAGGTCAGCAGGGCTACATCTTGAACTCAAGACCAGCCTGAACAACAGAGAGACCCTGTCTCTAACCAACAACAACAAGCCATAAAAGAAAAACATCGGGGTAACTTTTATATTGCATGAGAAAAATGTAGCAGGCATCCAATAGGGTGTACTTTCTAGAAAGTAATGACAAAAGTCCTAAAATAGAACCTGAACTCTTGTACCTGTTTTCTTTTGCAGTATGGATGACTGAACCTAAGGACTTCACACTCATCTACATCCTCAGATCCTCAGGATGTATTTATTTATTTTTTATTTTGATACAGGTCTTGCTAAATTCCTAAAATGGGGGGTGGGTAGGCTTGAATATGTAATCCTGCTGCCTTGGCCTCCCAGATTGCTGGGGTCAAAGCTACGTGCACCACAGCTGGTCCTGTCTTCTTTTCTTTTCCTTCTACAATTATGTCTACCTAGAAGCTGAGAAGCAAAACATGATTTTACCATAAAAAGTCAAAAAAGAGACTGGGTGTGGTGGCGTGTGCCTGTAATCCCAGCTCTTGGGAGGCTGTAAACAGGCGGATCATTACGAGTGTGATCTAGTAGTGAGAACCTGAACACCCTGTAGACCCTTCCCTAAAAAAAAAAAAAAAGCCAAAGTAACAGATCAGAAATGTAAAGATTATATTCAAGTCTGAAGAAAATTGTTTTAAAGTATTTTGCTTGACTGTTATTAGAATACTGAGGTGGGAAAAGTCTTTATCCCCTTTTGCCTATGAAGAAGAGCTATGCGTATTTTTATACATTCTAATGTATATGTGTCTAGTGGTGGTGGGGAAAAAGGCCCATTCGAAATGAATTTAGAAATAGGCCTAGGACAGGATGCCTCATGAATATAATTTTATGTTTTTGTTTATTAGTGAAAAAAAAATATATATATATTTAAATGCTAAAGCAGTTTTGTACCTTTTTAGGTAGTGTTCAGATTCTGGACTCAAACCACTGAGGCCCCAGCAACCTCCAGATGGCTAGGGTGTGGTGTGAGTGTGCAGTATAGAAAGACTGGGCCCCAGTTGATAGTTGGGCAAAGAGGAAACTATCACAAAGAGGAAGTAGACCGTGAGGCAGCTCTTATGAATTACAAAAGAAGACAGTTACTAATCCAACTTTAATGGGGTTCATTGGTGGCGTGGAAGAAAGGTTTAAGAAAGAGAGCAGGGAAAGAGAAAACAGAAAGACTAGATGGTAAAAGAGGAAGAGGAGGAAAGAAAGCGGGAAGGGCTGGAATGTGCTGAAGGCCATTCTGCTGAACTATGATCCTTCAGTGTGACAGTTCCCATTTATCTTGTGAGGTTCTTGGGTCTGAAACGGCCATAAACCTTGTGAAAATGAGACATCTGTTTCCTTCAGTCTAAAAAACAAGAATATGGAATTGATCTCATCTATGCTTAACTGCCACCTACCAAAAGCAGCCAAGAGAAACACAAACAATACAAAGGTCTAGATACAGTTTACAAAAGCCTGTAGCCTCCAGTTATATTAGGGGGGATATTCTTGACCAATACATGCAACATATGACTGGTATTTATAAAAGAGTAATTATTAAACCATATAAATGAAACTTGGAACTCAATTCCAATATGAAGTAAGTGTACAGCCTTTGACTACACTCTGGAGTTAATATACAGAGGGGATGAGGGTCAGAAGTAGGCAGCACAGAATTCCAGAAAATCAAACTCAATCCTAAATTAGGAAGTCAAGACTAGGTTCTGCCTACCATGTGCTAGCTTATCATTGCCTGTAAAATGAGGATTGATATTATCTGATAATACTATGGTAATCTTGACTACCAAAATTTAAAAAATGCATGGAAAAGTGGGCTATAAATTGCTATACAAGATTATATGTTAGTAAGTAAAAGCATCTTGAAACCTATGATGGTAAAGCAGGATTATCACATAATAAATAAATGAATTTAGTATATCCATGCAATATATGAATAGAAGACAATTGGGAAAAACTTCTAATGTTTATACTAATTGATTATTTCTTAAGATTCACAGTCTTTTTTTTTTTTTTGTATTATTGGGGATCAAACTCAGGACCTTGTGCTTGCCAGCCTGCCATTCATGTTGCTAATGTATCTCCCCGGCCCTCATTATCTTTACTCCCTTTTCTTCTTATTATCTACACATACCCACTATGTAGTCTTCACCAACCATTTTATGACTATTTTTTCATACTTTGG
>NW_004524655.1:4109186-4110779 GCF_000260255.1 Octodon degus
GAGTAATAAAGTAGTACATTTAGTTCAAAATTTGAAATAATAAAGATCAGAAAATTACTATTCACAGAAACATGGACTCTACACAGCTAATGCTCTAAGGAAGGATTCCAGACTTGTGTACTAGCAACAAATAAAACATGCTGTATAAAATATTTGATGTTACTCTGTTCTAGGACATTTGAACCCATTAGAAATTAATGTCTTCTTAAATGTTCATATCAAGTTCAGATAATGTTTTTTAGATTTCAAAAAAAACATGTAGCGGTTCCTTCCATCTCTGCTGGTATACTCTAGGTAGTACTTCACCATGGAGTAAATGCACTAAACAAAAGCAAATATTTTTTATGGGAAATGAAGAGGCTGGGTATATTATACATATGTGATAATGTACATTAAACCTAGAAATTAGAATGCCTATGGAGCTGTGTAAAAATATTTGTTGAGGGGCCAGGGAGATGGCTCAGTAGAACAAGCACTTTCCTGGCAAGTGTGAGGGCCTGAGTTCAATCCCCAGTTCCTCAAAAAAAAAAAAAAAAAAAAAAAAAAGTTGAGTGTTTGCTATATTTAGAAACCTATATTAGGTATATCTGCACATTACAGAACAAAGTACCAAAATAAACTATTAAAATAATTACTTTAGGCTTGGAGTGGTGGCACACGCTTGTGATCGTAGCACTCAGATTACAGAGTTCAAGGCTAGCCTGAGCTACAAAGTGAGTTCAAGGCCAGCCAGAACTGCATAAATCAAAACTATTGATTCTTTTAAAATAAGGGGAAACTAGGCATGGTGGTGCACACCTGTAATCCCAGCACTTGGGAGACTGAGGCAGGAGCATCATTGGGAATTTGAGACCAGCTCGGGCTACAAAGTGAGCTCAAGGCCAGCCTGAGCTACATAGTGAGACTCTGTCTCAAAAGGACAAAACTAAATAAATAAAATAAGTGGAAAGCAGGTAACAGAGTAAATACAATCCACTAGATTCCGAGAAGGCAATTACAGACTTGGCTATTCAGTTATCATAAAAGCACAGGTGTACATTGCAGTACCACATTCTAACACATTCATCCATCTTTCTCAGTTCACAAGGGAGAAACACTGTTCACATTACCAGTACCAACTCATGTTTTGACAGTGATGGAAATGCCAACTAAGAAATATGGGTACTGGCATTATCACTTTACACTATGCTCCATAACATGAAAGACACATGGCCATTAGAAGTTTTTGATCTTTGAGTCTTATTTTTACCACTAGCAGAGTCCTCTGTCACAATTCATATTTGAAACTAGTGCAAAGAATTTTCCCCCAAAGTGGTTTCCTCTGAAATGCAAAATGAATGATCAATGAATATGAACACTGTGAACATTATTAATGTTAATAGTATAATGGCTTTCAAAATAAGAGTGCTTGCTTCCCCTACTTAAGAGTAGCTGTATCTCTTGCTTTTCATGCTTTATAGACTGGAGTCCTCTTGCTACACTTCCTTTATTTTTTTAGTCCTATGTTAAAACACTCAGCATGTCTCAGGCATCTTATTCTTCCTAATACCCATCCACCCTTTCACCTTGTCAAGGATAATTAGAATGTTAAGC
>NW_004524655.1:4110879-4115276 GCF_000260255.1 Octodon degus
TTTTTTTTTTTCAAACTAATAAGCCTATTTTGTAGGATCTTCTCTTTTTTCTGTTTAAAAAAAAGTCAGACCAAGTATGAAGTTCATAGCAATCTGAGCACTCTGGGCATTGAGGCAGGAAGATTAGAGTAGTAATAGCAATAATAAAATTACTTGTCATACTGAGAACCAGGAAAAGTACAACTGGAATGTGACACTCAATTGATACCAATACTAAGACAAATCAGATATTAGAGCTGCCAGACAAAGATTTTAAATCAGCTATTATAAAATACAGATTGGTAAAATGAGTAAAAATACTTGTACATGATGAAATAGTACTTACTGTGAATGAAATTGTTTCAACAAGACAAAAAAAAATCACACATTTTTTAAACGTACAGTTTTAGAAATCTCTTAAAAAGATAAGTGTTGGGGCCAGTGAGATAGCTCAGTGGACTAAGCACATGCTTAGGCAAGCACAAGGACTGGGGTTCGATCCTGGGTATCACATGCATGCTGGCCCTGCCCCCAGGTGCACTGAGCTGGTCACTGAATCTGGGTGTGGTGATGCACATCTGTAATCTCAGTGCTGGGGAGGCTGACATAGGAGGATCACTGTGAGTCCAAGCTGTGTATTGAGACCCTGTACCAAATACATATATCTCTATCTCTATCTCTATCTATCTATCTATCTATCTATCTATCTATATATCTAATGTAAAGAATTCTTAATTCCTATCATAACAAAATAAGATAGAGGATATAAATCACTAAAAGCAGAGATGAGACAGGAAAATCACTAAAAATCCTGTAGTCATTAAATGGCTAATAAAGGAATCATATGAACAACTTTGACAAATATGACAACTCAGTTCACAAATTTGACGACTTAAAAGAAAAAAGAAATTGGTTAATTTCTCTCAAACTACAAGCTATTAAAAAGACGACTTACCTGAAATAGATACTTGAATAGTTCTATAACTATATAGCAAAGTGAGTTTCCAAAGAAAATGCTCCTGAAAAAGAAATCTGCATGTCCAGCTGGCTTCTTTGGGAAATTTTGCCAAATATTAAAAAGAAAAAAAATTAACATCAGTTCTAAATAATTTCTTTATTTTTCCTCTTTGTTTTTCTTTTTCTTTTTTTTTTTTCAGAACTGGGGGTTGAACTCAGGCCCTCGCACTTGCCAGGCAAGTGCTTATTCTACTAAGCTATCTCCCTGGCCTATAATTTCTGAGAAAACAGAGGAAGAGGGGACATTTAATGAGGCCAGTATCACCATGAAACCAAAACAAGACAAATACAGCACAGAAAACTCATAGCGAATATCTCTGTTACATTTATACACAAAAGTATATTCAATAAATGCTGTGTTGGGGATGTATCTTAATGATACAGTATGGTGCTAGCATATAAGAGGTCATGGTGTGATATAAAATACTTCAAAACAACAAAACAAAGCCCTCAACAAAACAGCAGCAGATTAAACATCTGTGCATAAAAACAACTGGGGAGAATGATGAAGACGAATTTATTTAGGGCATGCAAATATGACTCGGTGTTTGAAAAATCAATGTAATCTACTTCATCAACAGACTAAAGATCAAAGATCATATGATCATTTCAACTGATACAGAAAAAGCAAAATCAAACATCCATTTCTGATTCAACAAAAAATCTATGCACAAACTCTTAGTAAGTGGAACAGAAGAAAACTACCTCAACTTGAAAAGAACACACACACACACACACACACACACACACACACACAAAATATACTTAATATTACAATCATAGTACTTTATGGTGAAAAACTAGACGCTTTTCCCCAGAGCAGGACAAGACGAGGGTGTCTGCTCTTGACTCTTCCATTAACACTGCACTTGAAGTTCTAGCCAGGGTTAATTAGGAAAAACAATGAATACATAATGCATAAAACAGAAATAAAGAAAAGGTAGAAATGTTGAAAAGCAATACATAAAACCACCTCTGTTGGGGATATTGTTCAGCAGCCCAAGTGCCTGCCTGGCAAGCGCAAGGTCTTGAGTTCAATTCCTGGTAAAAAGAGGGCTGGCCAGATAGCTTAGCAGACTAAAGCACCTGCTTAGGCAGAGTGCAGCAGCCAGGTTTGACCCCCACAGGCCGTTCTGGCCCTACCCACAGGGCATGCTGAGACAGTGACTGAGACTGGGCATGGTTGTGTGGGCCTGTAATCCCAGCGTTTGGGAGGCTGAAAACAGGAGGATCACTATGAGTCAGATCTCCATAGTGAGACCCTGTAGACCCTGTACTAAATACAACAAAACAAAACAAAACACAGAAATAAAAGCAAGATCACACTATCCTTATTTGTAGATAACATGACTGTTCGCATAGAAAATTCCAAAGGGTCTCCAAAAACATGGGCAATAATAGTTGGGAAGAATAAAAGCCTCAACAGAGAAATGTCAATTTTCCTCTAATTGATTTATAGTTCTTACACAATTCCTATCAAAATCCTCACAAAGATTTTGTGTACAAAGTCAAGCTTAACCTGAATTTTTATATAGAAAAGCAAAAAACTACAAAAGACATAGCAGTCTTGAGATGACAGATATCAGGAACTACTTTACCTAATATTAAGGCTTACTATGTAGCTAGCTATAGTAATCAAGATAGTTTGGTGGTATTGGGAAGAGACACACAGAACAACAAAACAGAATAAGTAATATAAAACAGCCACACAAACATGTCCAACTGACTTTTGACAAAGATGCAATTCAGTTGTTTGATCACATGGCAATTGTGTGTTGAGTTTTATAAGGAATTACCAGACTGACTTACAGAGTGGCAACAAAAACTGCCGAAGCATTGGACATTCATAAGCAAAAACATAAATGTTATAACCTCATATCTTATAAAAATTCACTCACCTGCCTGGCAAGCACAAAATTCTGAGTTTGATTCCCAGTACCAGGAAAAAGCAAAACAAAAAAAACCTACTAAAAATTCACTCTAAGTAGATTACAGATTTAAATGTAAACATAAAACTATAAAATGTTTTCAAAACAATGGGACAACATTTTGCTATCTACCAACAGGCAACGCTAAGACTTAACATCTAAAGAATAATCCCACCAAAGAAAAAAACAAAACAAAACAGTAAATGTACCTAAAAGAAGTTTAAAATCTTTGGCAAGAGACAGATTAAAAGGATGAAAAGACAAGCTAGAGATTAAGGGAAAATATTTCCAAACATATATATATATTTCAGATTAGCTTTGAATTCATCATGTAGCCCAGGCTGGCCTTAAACTTGCAGCAATTCTTCTGCCTCAGTTTCCCTAGTGCTAGGATTACAGGCATGTGCCACGATTCCTGGCTTTTGCAAACCATACTATGGACTAGAATGCAGAATATATCAAGATCTCACAAAACTAAGCAGTAAATAAAAGCAAAAAATTCAATTAGAAAGTACGTAAAAGCAGCAACCCGCTTTCCGGGGCCCTGTCTGTCTCTCTTACACAGAAGTTTTTCTTCCTTTCAATAAATTCTTTCTCTCTTAACCTCTGTTGTTCCTAGAATTTATTCCTCAATTTTAGAGAATATGAACTTGCTGTTTTGGAGTTACACAGTGATAAAATGATCAATCTAACAGGTTGGGAGTTTCTTTCTCCTTTATCATTTGGAGGTCTTTGACTGAGATAATTGGATGAAGGTAGAGTCTCCAAATGTGGTCCAGGTTGGCCTCAAACTCTAGGACTCAAGCATCCTCTCACCTCAGCCTCTCCGCAGACAGGATACTGAAGCGGGCAGAGTAGCCAGGCTCCCTATTTACATATCATTTCAATATTAAAAACAAAAACAAAACTGAAGAGAGGTGAAAGTACAGAGAAGTCTGTGGAAAGGAGAAAGTGTCCCCCACATGCTGTTAAAAAAAAAAATAGAAGACAAACTAATTTGACTAAACAGGATACAGAAATGGCAAATAAGCATATGAAAAGCTGTCCAGTCTCATTAACCATAAGGGAGCTGTACACTAAAACCACAAAGACATATTACTATGCATCTATCAAAATGGCTAAAGTCGGAGCCGGGGAGATGGCTCAGTAGAATAAGCACTTCCCTTGCAAGTGCAAGGGCCTGAGTTCAATGCCTGGTTCCACTAAAAAATAAAAATAAAAAGATCCTAGGGGCTGGGGAGATGGCTCAGTGGAATAAGCGCTTCCCTGGCAAGTGCACGGGCCTGAGTTCAATTCCCGGTTCTGCAAAAACAAAAAAACAAAACCCCCCAAACTTCTGTCTTGTATCTGTGTATTCAAAGTGGTCGGGATAGATATATAGTTGCATTCTCTTAATGAATGGAATGATTTTTTCTAATGGTGTTTGTAAGTAGGATCACAAGTCTGCATCTTGTACAGCAATTAACCACTAAG
>NW_004524655.1:4123341-4125148 GCF_000260255.1 Octodon degus
AGGATAATTAGAATGTTAAGCTGTTTTTCCAAGGTGTTAGCCAGTTAAGGATCACTAACAAATTTTGTGAGCTTAGTATTTTCAATCACCTAGTCATTAAGTGGTAAAAAAAAAAAAAAAAAAAAAAAAACAACCAACCTTACTGAGCCACATCTACTTTTCTGAAGCAACTTCTACTAAATATGAGAATAAAAATATTCATAGTTCAGGGTCAGATCAGAACAGAAACTTAAAAAATAAAAAAAAAAATTAGAAAAGGGGGCTGAAATATAGCCAATATGGCAAAATGGAGACCCGTCTGGGCAACTTCATGAGACCCTAACTCAAAATAAAATTTAAAAACAGGTAGAGGGATAGCTTAGTGGTAGAGTGCTTGCCTACTAGGCACAGGGCTCTGGGGTCAAACTCCAATACTGCCAAAAGGGGGAAAAGGGTAAGAAATATGCTTTAATTGGCTGTAGTACCTGGTCACATGCATAAATCCAACATTTCTCTAGTTCTGAATGTAAAACTGGAAAAATAATAACAAAAAATTCAAAATACAGAGGACTATAAGAAAGGGACCAAAACATAAGACCTGAAACTTTGAAACTGCTAAAAGAATACACAGGAGAAATACTTTAAGACACAGGCTCAGGCAAAGACTTCCTCAATAGGTCTCTAACAGCTCAGGAAAGAATAGTATCAGTGGACAAATAGGATTGCATCTAATTAAAAGTTTATGCACAGTGAAGGAAAGAATCAACATAGTGAAGAAAGCAGAATGGGGGACTATCTTTGCCAGAGGATTAACAACCAGAATATATAAAGAACTCAAGAAACTTAACACCAAAAGAATAAATAATAATATACTTCTCAAAAGAAGTATAAATGGCCAATGATTATATGAAAAATGTCCAGCATCTTTAGCCATTAAGGAAATGCAAATCAAAACTATCCTGAGATTCCATCTCATTCCAGTGAGAATGGCCATCATCAATAATACAAAAAATAATAAATGCCAAAAGGATGTCTGGGAAAGGAACCCTTCTACACCACCAGTAGGAATGTGAGTACAGTCTCTATGGAAATCAGTATGGAGGTTCCTCTGAAGAGTAAAAATAAAACTGCCATATGACCTAGGTATACCACTCCTTGCCATATATAGTACCTGAAGGAATTAAGTCAGTATACTAGAGAGATACCTGCACATCCATTTTGTCAAGTTTATCATGGTACAATTGTCAAGATATGGAACCAGTCTATGGGCCCAGGAACAGATAAATGGATAAAGATGTGGTCTATACATATAATGAGGAACAATAAAATCATGTCATTTGAAGGGAAATGGATAGAGCTGAGAACATCTTTTAACAGAAACAAGCCAGGCTCAGAAAAACAAGT
Organism: Octodon degus; assembly: GCF_000260255.1. Lineage (NCBI taxonomy): Eukaryota > Metazoa > Chordata > Mammalia > Rodentia > Octodontidae > Octodon > Octodon degus. Next base: position 4,124,725 of record NW_004524655.1, read on the forward strand.
ATCACATGATTCATACATGTAATTGGGAGGGGAAGTGATATGAAAATAGAAGGAAGATTATTAGAGAAGGGGAAGATCAGAAAGAGATGGAGGGGAGAGAAGAGAAAAAATGGGAGGATGGATATGAACAAGGTATATGCATGTATAAAAATGTCCCAATGATGGGTAGCATTCTGTATATTTAATATGCACTAATTTTTAAAAAAGGAAGGCTGATGATAATCTAAGGGAAGAAGGGTAGTGGGAGCTGGTGGGGAGCAGAAGAAGGCCAGGGAAAGAACAACAGGTGAGTGTGCATTCTTTCTAGCCCTTGCTAATTGACGAACTGTCAGATCCTGGTTGGAGCTTGTGTCTCTGGCGAGTGGACAAAGGAGACATAACATCAGGTGACAAGTGTCTTTGTCAGAATACACAACGTAATAAT
>NW_004524655.1:4125898-4127025 GCF_000260255.1 Octodon degus
TATAGTTTTGTCTTCTAACTACTGATGTGTTTTCCACTGATTAAGGCAAAAAGAATGTATTGCTTGTATATTTACTAAAAAGTATGTAAGGAGAGCTGTACCAGGTCAGGGATTTCCCATCACTTTGTTGGAAAGAGGAAAAAGTTAAAGGAAATGAAGGAAATCTTAGCTGCTACATTGACTTATACACCAAGTCTTCTTACTGGGAACCCTCCACTTCAGGACTGATAAGGAACTGGTTTTTATAAAATCTGAAAACAGTGAATTTCAATTTCAAAGTGACATATGCTCATCATTACTTTTTACTATTAATTGTAAAGATGAAAATATTATGGTGATGTCTGCTATATTACAGAACAGATTACTAACAGTTGACTATCCTAAAGGAAATACAAAAATCATTTTGGGCATTTTTAGGAAGAATAATATATCTGCATAAAAATATTTTAAGCTGAGAATTATGAACTGATTTTTAAACAAAATACCATACTTTATTTGCCACTATTATTAGCACTCAAAATACACAGCTTGAATAAGTATAAGAGTTGTGGACTCAACAGGCCTAACTAGTATTCTGCATAATTACATCACGTAGCTATGCTTTTGGGAAGTGCATGCATTTAAAAGCATAAGCAGGGACGTGTTCAATACATAGCCAAAAGAAAGAGCCATTTATTCAGGATGGAATGACAGAGTTTAATCTTTCTACACATGCTTGAGGTAACTCGAGTTGTTTTCCAATCCTAATTTGTCTCTCTGTAGTACTACTATTGCTAAGTGATATTATAAATTCTATATGGAAGCCATTTTTATAAGCTTCCTCAACGTCTCTGTACTCCACCTCAAAACTGTCCTATACTCAGTGTTCATAGCTCAGTCTTTTCAGATGAACTCCCTCAGCCCTATAATAACAACTAGGTCTTCCTTCTTTATCTGAAGACTGCCTCATCTCCTTTAGACCTCCTTTTTTTCCCCTTTAAATCTTCAGTTGCTTTCTCTTCACCAACCCTTCCTTTTGGCAGGTAGTATGCTCAAGGGATCAGTTATTGAGGAAGAGGGGAGCGTTGTCCCTGACAGCAAGATGCTCCAGGCCTAATAAGCTCACTCCAGAGCCGGCAGGAGTCTTC
>NW_004524655.1:4127125-4131480 GCF_000260255.1 Octodon degus
TGTTTATCAATAAAACTTTGAAAAGAAAAAAAAAAACAAAAACAAAATGGCTAAAGTCCTGGTGACAATAGAGAGAAGATGGATGTTTCTTTTTTTTGGATCTTTCTTACGTTGTTCTTTTACAGGTAAGATGGTATAGCCACTCTGGAAATCGGTGTGAATTCTTATAAAAAGTAAACACACAATTGCCATATGAGCAAACAACTGAATTCCTGGGAATTTATCCTAGAGAACAGGAAATTTGTGTTTGCATAAAAACCTGCATATGAATGTTCATAGTATTTTTTATGCATAATAGCCAAAGAGTAGAAATAATCCAGATGTTCTTCAATGGATAAATGACTAAATAACCATAGTATTTCCCTACCATGGAATATTACTCAGCAATACAAAGATCCAACTATTAACATGCATAATAACTTGGATGACTCTCCAGAGAATTATACTGAATAAAAAAATGCTCATTCTGGGGGAGACAGCTCAGCAGCATAAGAGCCTGCCTGGCAAGCACAAGGTTCTGAGTTTGATCCTCATACAAAAAAAATAAAGCCAATTCACAAAGGTCACATGCCATACTGCAGATTAGAGGCTGCTGGGGTTGAGGATAAGGTGGGGGAGGGAGAAGGAAGCAGGTGTGGTGATGGAGTCTTGTGATGGAATTGTCTTTCAATCCTGACTATGGCGGAGCACAACAGCGGATAAGAAAAACTGGCAGGGCCAAACTACACACACACATGCAAGTATAGGACCAAAGAAACCTACACAAGACTGGAGAATTGTCACATCAACATAATGATGATTTTGAGTCAAAACAGGAATAATATTGTGATATTGTACTACGATACAATGGTATTGTTGGGAAAAGTTAGGCCAACGGTGCCAAGGGTCTCTGCACTATTTCTTAAAACTGTGCGTGGATACATAATTATCTCAACATAAAGAGTTTACTCCAGACACAATCCGTGCATGCATCATTCACTGTTACCACTCACTGAGCTGCTCCTATGTGCAAGGCATTAGCTTCTGTGCTGGTGGGATGAGGTGGAGACGGGAGGGTGAGCAATAAGCAAAAGGCAATGGGTAGAGATCCCACCTCTGTGGGCAGTGGGTAGAGATCCCACCTCTGTGGGTGCTACAGTTGGCAATGATAAAGATCTTTTTTCTGTTCTGAAACAGAATTGCACTATATGTTGCCCAGGCTGGATCTCAAACTGAGATCCTCCCACCTTAGCCTCCTGAGTTGCCAGGCCTACAGGGACATACCTCTGCACAGGCACATGTGACCTCCACTAGCAGAGGGCAGAGACAATGACAACTGTTTTGATTACTACGTCATATCCAGTAACAAGCACAATGTTTACAGCAGTGATGGTGAACCTTCTGGAGCTTCTCATGATAATAGCCTGCTGTGGCATGTGTGCCATAAGTTTGCCACCACCGTTTTAAGAGGAAGATTGTAATTTTTCAAGTAATACCTTGTAAATGAATGAATGAGTGAATGAACCAATCAATCAGCAGAAGAGTTGAAAACACAAAATGCTTAGAATGCAGTGTAACAAGTAGTGACAATGATAAAGATGTCTGTGAAAGGAATAACTCGACCTGGGGTAACTGGGGAGGCTTCAAAGATGTGATCTCCCTGCAGGATCTTATAAGATGTGATAGGAAAGAGGAGAAACACTAGCCTAAGCAGAGAGAACGGAGCATTTGAAACCACAATGGTGGAAGAAAAGCACAGCATTCCCTGGGATCAGCAAAGAGTCTGGAGTGCTCTGGGCTAGAGTTCGTACCTGGGAGAGGATCAGTGTGGAAGTCTGACTGTGGGTGCTACGCGGAAGCAATTTGGACTTTCACATGAAGCATGCTGCGCCACTGGAGTTTCTGAAGCCAGTGAATGATGATCAGAATCGTCTTTTAGAAAGTTAACTCTGAAGGCACTGAAAAGAGGCACAGCAGGGAGGAGAGAGAAGCCGAGGCGCAGAGACGAGTCTGAAGTGAATGAAAACTCTGCTCTTCATAATATTCAATTTGCCAGCAAACTCCATTCCCAAATATACTGCATTAGAGGAAGTTCAGTCTTCATAACTCCCAGCCTGAATGGTTTATAATACTGTCATCTTTAAATCTGTGTAATGAATCATATCATAGGGCTGTTAAGTACAGATATTTATTGAGCATTTAGGTGCTCTTTCCCATAGATTCTTCCAGTACAAATACAGTGTTTTCATAGTTTTTACTCTAAAATTTTCTTTCCCAAATTAACAATTTTACATTTTGGACTAATCATCTTTTTATCCTTAAGTTTTACATGGTAGGAGTTTATTTATTATACTATCAAAAATCATCACTTTTACATACCAGTTGTGATAAAGGATTGTATTTATTTCTTTTAAAACACAAAATGAGGGCTGGCGCGATAGCTCAGCGGCCCAAAGTGCCTGCTTAGGCATGCTGAGGCAAGCATGAAGGGAACAGAGTTCGATCCCAGGCACCACAGGCCATGCCAGCCCCGCCCCCAGGGTGGGCTGAGCTAGCCACGAAAAAAAAAAAATACTTTAGCAATGAATTAGATGGAACTTTAGTATATTGAAATCTAGAGAGAATATATTACAACCAGAAATATGGAAAATAACCATTTAGTATTTTCTATACATTTCTGTGTACACATTCACTGACTTGTTTGTGATAAAAGGTAGAAACAGGTAATTCTATAATGTAATAATAAGTTGGCAGTATCCACCATGTCTCCTCCTCTCAAAAACCAAAAACTCTGCCAGATTTGAGAGAAAAGAGTAAAAATAGTTAAATAGAATTCATTCTGGGCACAATAAAGTGACTTGTTCTTTCTCCTGATTTCTTTTTACACCGATATAACAATTTTAATAGCTCTTTTCTAACAGCAAAAATAGTCAGAAGTATGGATTATGAAGAGAAAATGATTATGAAAAAGAAAATTTTCTTTTATGAAAAGAAAACGGTGTGTTATTTATTTGAAGTTAATGCTTTTGTTTGATTTTACAAAGAGACATTTAAATGGTTTTACAAGCCTCATAGATGGGTATTAAATGTTATGTTTTGAAAAAGTTTTTATTATGGAAAATGTTAAATATAAGGAAAAATAAAGAGAAGACTAAAATGAATTGCCTTGTGCCTGGCATTAACTGTCGTCACCTCGTGGACCACACACTTCCCACTTCATTTATTTTACAGTAACTCTTCAGTTTATAATTTCATCAACAAATACTCAGAAAGTATACTTAAAAGATATGAATTGGGTTTGGGGATGTAGCTCAGTGGTAGAGCCCTTGCCTAGTATGCACATGACCCTGGGCTGGCTCCTACTGCCAAAAAGACGGACAGGCAGACAGACAGACAGAGACACAGACAGAGACACAGACACACAGACAGACAGACAGACAGACAGACACACACACACACACACAGATAGGAACTATTATTAAAAAAAACATATACGTCTTAACTACACCTAAACATTTAACAATAATTCTTTAATGTCATTACATATAAGGTCAAAATATTGAATTTCCAAGACTGCCTCAGATATTTCTTTCTTTTTCTAATATATTTGGTACAGGGTCTCACTACAGAGCTTGGACTTATAGTGATCCTTTTGTTTTCAGCCTCCTAGCGCTGGAATTACAGGTGTGTGCCACCATGCTCACTCTTGGTGGCTGGCTCCGCATGCCGGGGGTGGGGCCAGCGTAGCATGTGGTGCCAGGGATGGAACCCCGGTCCCTGTGCTTGCCTAAGTAGGCACTTAGTCTGCTGAGCTATCTCACTGGCCCTATGAATATTTATTTTATTTTTATTTATCTCTAGGAGTCAAAATTAGGCTCAAATATTAGTTAATCTGTCCAAATTTTATTTAATAGTAATAACTCAATATACTTAAAATTTGAATTTAGAAGTTTTAACAAATCTTAATGTAAAAGGAATAAACAACTAGATAAAGTCATCCTAGGAAGACGGTGTTGATCAGATGTGCTCTAAACCTGTCTCAGCCTCCCCAGTGCTGGGGTTACAAGTGTGAACCACCACTGCCAGTTTCAGTGCCCAGCATGGCACACCCAGGGTTCTGGGGCCCACACAGTACCGTGGATCGACCTCAGGTCCTTGGCATATGCCAGGCAGGTGCTTAGGCCACTGAGCTATCTCCCTAGCCCTACAGTCATAGGTTTTATTTTATTTTATTTTTGTGGCCATACCTTCCTTAAACTTTTATATTTTTTTTCTACAGTTTTATTGATAAACAGCAATGAGACAGTTTCAAATCAAATCGGAAGTACAGTTTCAACAAATAATACACTGCATATATTCTTCTTAGTGGTTAATTG
>NW_004524655.1:4140430-4152191 GCF_000260255.1 Octodon degus
CAGGCCGTACCTTCCACAGCTGTGAGGCAGCATCACCTGGCAAGGCCCCTGCTTCTTCATGTGGGTGGCGCTCTCCCGCTGAGTTCCTTCCCAAGCACCTCGGCTGGCCAGCTGGCCGTCTTCGCTCTCACTTCTTCACACACACACATCTGTGCTGGGCCTCTTCTCTCTCACTTCCTCTTATTCCTCTGATACACTCCAGTGCTTTCACTCCCTCTCCCAAGCTGTTAATGCCCGTGATAAATCCCTCACAAGCTGCTTTTCTTCTTTTCCATTAAAGCTGTCCTAGTTCCAGAACCTCACTACTAGTCCAAGTTCTCATTCCCAATGTCTTTTTTCCTTTAAGTCATGCTACATACTACGGACGGAGTAGTCTTTCAAAGGCTCTGATTGCATCGGTCTCTTCTATTCAAATACCTTAAATGGCTCCCCACTATCTACTGTTCAAAGTGCCAACGTCTTGGTATGCGATTCAAAGGCCTTTGATTTGCCACTGTCCCTAAGTATCCAACACTTTGTTCACAATGTCTGAACTGGGCTAAAAATACATTGATTATGTCTCACCACACAGACTGAAAAGTTAGTCAGTATTCAAGACTCAGTTCAAATTCCATCTCCAAAGTTCATCATCCCCACAGTGCAGAAACAATCTCCTTCTTTGTGCATGAAAGTATTGGGGAATTTCGTAGGGAATTGATGCCCTTATGCGTTCCTTTATTTTTTTCTTTTTGGTTTTTTTGACACAAGGTCTCACTCTGTGATCCAAGTTGGCCCCAAACTTGCTGTGTAGCCCAGATTGGCCTGGATTTTGTGATCCTCCTGCCTCAGTAGCCTCCTGAGTGCTGGGATTACAGGCATGAGACATATACCCAGGTAGGCCTCGCTTTTAGTAGCACAGGCTGGCTTTAAACTTATAGTAATTCTTCCAACTCAGCCTCCCCAGTGCTGGGATTATAGGTGTGCTGCACTATGCCCGGCTGGATATTTCTTAATTTTGTTAATTGAATATGAGTAGCAGTAGGAGTTTTGATTATTGGTTCTCCACAGCCCCTTCCAAGGTAGCAGGCAATGTTAAATCATGTTATTTATCTGGAATCAAAGATTACTTGTCCAGAATCTGAGTTTAAGTTTGCCTGTCTTACTTCTGAAGAAAAGATCTGGAAAATATATTAGCTAAATAAACAGCATCTTATGTATGTATTTTATTTATGTATGTGTATAGCAATTGATGACAAGTAAATGACTCAGAAAATCATTTGAAAGCATTTTTTTTGCAGTACGGGGGATTGAACTCAGGCCCCTGTGCTTGCCAGACAAGCACTTATTCACCTGAGCTATCTCCCCAGGCCTTTGAAGCATTTCAACTGAATTATTTTACAAAAATAATTGTGAGCAATTTCCCTCCTAAACAGGCACTTAAGAAAATTGAAGACATACATCCATACAAAAACTTGTATGTGGACATTCACAGCAGCTTTATTCATAATCAAAAGGGAGAAATAACTCAAATGCTTATAAACTAGAGAATAGCCAGAAAGTAGTATACTCAGACCAGGAATACTGCCTACCCATAAAGAGGAATAAAGCACTGACATATACTACAATACGGAGGAATCTTGAAAATAATATGCTAATAATATGCATACCTAGAAAGTACTCCATAATCAGCAATTATTATTATTGTCCTGTGGAATAACAAGCTTAAATATCTTGTCTTAGTTTACTGGCTGAGGCACAGCTAGGAATAAGCAACAGGCGGTTTGTATTATTAATTAAAAGATTAGAATTTAAAAAGATTAAGCTGGGTGTGATGACATACAGCTGTAATCCCAGCACTGGGGAGGCTGAGGTAGGAGGATTGTTGTGAGTTCGAGAGCAGCCTGGGTTACAAAGTAAGCTCAAGGCCAGCCTGAGCTGCGCAATGAGAGCCTGTCTCAGTAATAACAACAAAAAGATTCATTGAATTTTCTACCTATTTTCCCAGCATTGTACATAGATCATTACAGCATTGCTTTAGCCAAAGGACTTTCTATTTATTAGTTAAGGAAAAAGTATAGCTTTATTTGGAACTAGCACAAAACCTGCTATAAGTAGATGCTAAATATTTATTGAAAAAAATGAATAATATGGCATAACTGCCTTCATCGATACCTAAGCTTCAAAACAGACCCAAAGCATTAGACAGATGTTCTAAAACTATATATATATATAGATGTTCTAAAATGCCCCTTTCATATTACTAAGGTTATTGACCTTAACTTTAGGTAAACATGATGCAATAGATCTACCTTGTTTTCTCTCTCTCTTCAAACTGAAGTCAGGTATCACAGCATTAGGGAACTGGGAAGGATTGAGCTGTAAAGATGGGGCCTTTATATTCAAAATGTTTGGTGAAGGGGCAAGCCAGATAGTTCAGCAGACTAAAGTGCCTGCTCGGGCAGAGCGCAGTGGCCGGGGTTCGATCCCTCATGTGCCACGCTGGCCCTGCCCCTGGGGCATGCTGAGATGTCAGTTGAGACTGGGCGGGGTAGTGTACACCTGTAATCCCAGAGTTTGGGAGGCTGAAAACAGGAGAATCACTACAAGTGAGATCTATGTAGTGAAATCCTGTATACCCTGTCCTAAATTAAAAGAAAAAAAAAAAAGTTTGGTGAAAAACCGAACAGAATGATATATAACATTATGCATATTTTTGTTCCTGGGCTTGCTAAATTAAAGACCATGTGGTGGTACATGCCTATAATCCTATGAACATGGGAGGCTGAAGCAGGAGGATCCAGAGTCTGAGGCCAGCCTGGCAATGTAGTGAGATCTTGCTTTTGAAAAACTGGGATGTAGCTCAGTAGTAGAGTCCTTCCTAGCATGCACTTGGCCCTGGGTTCCATTATTGGGATTAGGGTGGAGGAAAGTCACCTGGAAGTCTGAAGAAAAAGGAAAAGTTTCACACAGAGTAAACTTGACCTAGAGCTTTGAAGGAAAGGTAATGTCTGGGTCAGCGGAGAGAAGCTCTGGAGGAGAGTTCTCTGGTTAAGATAAATAAATTCCAAAGGCACAGGCTGGATTGAGCAGGGGGCTTGATAGACTGACTTCAAAGCACTGAAGGGCTGGGCCCAAAAACACAGGAAATGAAACTGGATAAATGGTGGAGGACAGATTAGAAAGGGTGTTGTAAAAACTAGGCAGAAGAAGCGATATAGTAGAAAACGGAACTACTGAGGCTCTTTGCGACCAGTAGTGACACGCCAGAAGCAGCATGTAGATAAGGTTATTCGGGATGGAGACAACTGTGGCAATCCAGGGAGGAGGCCACAGGGGTACGGATACAGTGTATTTTGGCAGCAATGTTGAGAATGTAAAAGTAGGGATGGCCAGAAATAAGGGAGAGATACAGACGGGCCTAGGAGCTGGCTACTAGTCAAGGGCTTAGCCTATAGATTAAGACCTACACATTTTAAACACTGAAAGTATGTTCACAAAAGCTAAGTATTTTTCAAGTATAGTTTCATTATTTGTTTTAGTGAGTTGACTGCAGGTGCTCCCCCAAATTTCGCAGGCACTTTGCAAATACCGCCCATGAAAACAACTTCTGTAAGACTTAGCTGTAATGCTTGCAGTTGAGGGACACAGTTAACTGATCCAACCCAGGAAGGGAATTCCTAGAAGTGGGAACAGAGCAACATTTTTTTTTTCCCTTTGGTACCGAGAATCAAGCTCAGCATCTCATACTTGCCAGGCAGGTGCTGTGCCGGTAAGCTATATTCCTGGTGACATTTTTCTTTCTACTCAAATATATGTTGTCTAGTGGCTGCCTCCACCAGGAAAACAACAAAACATAAACACACACACAAAAAACACACCCCCTCCAAAAAAAACCCCTTGTGTTTGAGACGATCTAAAATCTTGAGTCACAAACTATTGAGACAACGAATTCTAAAAATCAACACTTTGCCACACTGCTTTTCCAAACTGTCAAATGAGGAGGAAGTTCTCTGAAGTAAAACAACAGAAAAAGTTACTAAAACTAAACTTATCCAACTGTATAATCATTTTGAGTAATATTTATTAAATTTAGTCAACTCCAACACCCTATTATTTCCTTCTATCCCCTTAGACTTCTTAGTGTATAAGATGGTATGAGGAAACTGGGCATGGCAAACCATGCCTGTGATCCCAAGTCTCTGGGAGGCTGAGGCACAAGATTCATAAGTTTGATCCCCCAGCCTGGAAAATTTACCAAATCAATGAGACCCTGTCTCAAGATAGAAATAAAAAAGGTCTGTGGATGTGGTTCATTGTGAAGGCTTGGGGTTTAACCCCTGGCACTAATAAGACAAAACCAAAACCAAAACCAAAAAACCCCACAGTGGAATAAATAAGGTCAACAGATTTCATTCATGTGTTCACACGGCTTTTTCTGAAACAATTGTTATGATACCAGTTCTCTTACCTACACATAATTCCATGTGTTGTTAAGTCGCTTCTTGTGATCCATTTTTTTTTTTCATGGAGCTCATAATGAAAACTAACATAACTCCAAATACCAAAAATGAGCATAATTATTAGTCTCTGACCTCATTCTTTACAATGGGTGGCCAACCTTGTGATTTTCTTTTCATTTTGAGACAGGGTCTTGCTACGCAGTTCGGGCTGGCCTTCTCTTCACTTCTGTAGCACCCAGGCTAGTCTTGAACTCGCAGAGATTCTCCTGGCTCAAGGTCCCAAGCACTGGGCTTACAGGCATGCACCATCACACCTGGTTCCTGGCCGCACAAAGGGCGCCTGGGAACTCATGGCTGAGACCGCATGGCGTGTGGGGCCGGGGGTCGAACTCGGGTCCTTGTGCTTGCCAGGTAGGTGCTTATGCCTCTGAGCTACCTCTCCGGCCCAGGTGATTTCCATATATTAACTTATTTAAAACTCACAACAATACTGGAACCTATGGATTATAATTAACGTCCATTTCACAGTTGAAGAAACTGAGGTTTCAGGGAGCTGAAAGGGACCTGTGCAAGGCCACAAAACCAGCTTAGGGCAGAGCTGCTCGTCTGTCATCCTTTTGCAAATCATTAGCTTCTGCTGCTACCGCCAAATATTTGTGACCAAAACCAAAAATAAATAGAAGGAAGCTGGATGTGTCGCTCACTGTGTCGGAGTTAGAGTGACCTCAGTTCCAAGAACTGTGCCAGGGCCACAAGTGACCCACTCCTTAACTCCTTGCACTCAAAATATTGTCTCGTATGCCACGGTCCTAAACTGGACTTTTACTGTCCTCTCTTTCAGGATGGCATATATTATTATTTGAAGGTACTGACAGGATCTTAGTATTTTTTTTTTTTTTAATTTGGTCACATTAAAAAAAAAAGGTGTTACTATTTCTTTTTTTTAAGTGCTACTATTTGGATGAGTCAGTTTAAGGCTTAACTAGGCTGACTGGTGACATCAAAATGCTTTAAAAAGTATTTTCCTAGAATATTCAGCGACCTGAGCAACTTGTTGCGCAACTTCTAACAGTGAAATTAACCTTCCAAAGCTATTTCTTAGTACAAAACATATATTCATGAGACACTTCTAAAAATAAACTTCCACTGTAATCCCCTCCTCACGTATCTGGGCACAGATGGCATATTCCCCCACAAAGGCTTCCTTTTATGTTGCAGTAGAAGGACTCTCAATTGGGAGCTGAACTGGAACAATCTAGAAGTACAAACTTGCTCCCAATAGGTGATCTTTCAAAAAAATTTTTAATGATTTATGTAAACACACAAAATATGATGGGACAATGTCCATACTTGTTAATTCTGCAATGCGTTTTAAATTGAAAATGCTGTCAGTTAGAGCTTTTCGTTCTGCTTCCTGACCCCTTTTTGTGCTAATGTGTGGCTTCCACAGAAGGGCAGTGTGATCTTCGCAGACCAGAGATAAGGAATACGACCCCGGAAATCAGAAAATAGAAAGCTTAACACGCGTCTGGTCATTTTGGAGGGTAAAACTTGTCATCTGTGTGTGGAACCAGCGATCGGCTAGAACTGGTTAAGAGTGCACAAAGTGACAGGATGCAGGGAACAGCTTCCACTTTTCCCTCTGACTAGTGGTGCCCTGGTAGGCAGCCATGTAATCTGCAATAATCTGTCACTGTGAAGCGCCACCCACTTCCTCTGTCCCACCCCATTCAAACCATGACTGGGATGCTTGTGGGCAGCCAATAGAACGTTCAGATCATCACAAAAGTCCTCTTTATTTAAAAAGTCCTCTTTATTTAAAAGCTGAAGTTCACACGTTTGTACTTTTCAGTCTTTAGTATTTATGAATCTTAAGGACAAAAGCACAAGCTATATGGTATCACATGTCAAAGATTATTTTTAAATTTAGATTTCTTTTTGTTATGCAGTGGATATAATCCTCCCCCACAATGAGTAATTGCCACAGCAATGTTTCTTAAATGAAAAAATGCATCCTATATGTAGGACCTAATTTGTCTTACAAGCATGTTTTTGGGTATCAGGTTCCATGCTAGCCTACATATTTAAGTTGTGTTCTAGGGACCTATGGAAATTGGTTAAAAAACAAAACAAAACTATTAAAGTAGCTTTTTCAGTTTACAAAATGTTTCACCTTAATTTTAACATATAAACCATGGGATGTCAAATTAAAAAGTATCTACTTGTTTATTTCATCAAATTTCATTTTATGAACTAAAGTAGTCCCATAAGTTATTATCTCACAGCTAGAGTATCTTATTTTTGTGCTTTAATAAGTAACCAGTCCTATATACTCAACAGATTTAAACAAAAATTACAAAACATAGTACATGTGACCAGATACTCTGATCTTTTTGTTTCTAAATTTGGTGTTATATTCAAAATATTTCTCTGCTTTCTATCCTATTTTATCTCTGTGAGAGAAAAAGGAAGAGTCATATTTTTAAAGATCTGTAGGATGAACAGTGTGCCATTTTGTGCAGTTTAACTTTGAAATATTGTTTTATAACAATATAATCCATAATATAAGCTACATCATCTAATAAAGATGATCTTTAGTATATTTAAGATTTTATTGTTAAGAGATTCTTCTGCCAAGATTCGATATTTTATTGGCAGCTGAACAGTTACTTTACTTATCCACAAGAAAAGAAAATAAACATGCCCAACTTTTGAAGAGTCCATCCTAATACTTATTTGTAGAATATCAAACTACGAATTCAAATAAACAGAGCATGTGAATCCAATGACCCGAGGTTGACTACTATCAGCTGGACTTTGAGCGAAAGCATAAACATTCACATGAAATTCAACAAAGTTTAAATTACTCCCGCTCATTAACAATGCTTAGCCCCCAAACCTGTATTTATAATAAAACACTAAGCCATATTTATAATAAAATAAATGCTGAGCAAGCTTACTCACAGTGGATCGTCTCAAATACATGTCCTATATTTCCATTCCAACATGCTAAAGACTTTAAAAATTCTTTATTTAGCAACAGTAATCAATACATTTGCCCCAGAGAGGGATTTCTTCAAAAAGCTGCCTCTTACTCGCAGGAAACAGAAAACTGAAGTTGTAAGAACACCACTGGGCTTATCAAGCACCTTCTTCCCAAGAAAGGAAGTTATTATAAGACACTTAGTCTTGTAAGTGAGGCTTGAAGGAAGTACTTCCTGGTCAGACAGTTCACGTCAACAGCATTTTATACAGCTTTACATTTCGACATTTTGGAAAGAATTTTCTACAAAATTGTTCCCCCAGTCCACACAAAAGAGGAAAGCTTTCTCAAGCTAAACAAACATTACATTAAAAAAAAAAATCTATGATAGTCTATCAATGATTACCGTGAAAGAACGTAAATATCGAACAAGGTATCACTACTGGTGATGTGACCAGCTGAAGTTTTAATCATTTTACATTTATGCACCCTCCCCACCCCTCCCCACATGCTAGAGTACAACGGCGTCACAGGGCAGAGCGTTAGAAGGAAGAAAAAGAATTTAAAAATAACTCACCAATTTCTCGACAATGAAGAAAAGGCAAATAACTATTCACATCTTAGTCTTCAAATCTAAAGCTAATTTTCTTTTAAGCATACACATATCTGTACATACACATGCACATATATGTATTTTTTTGTTTTCAGGAAATCTTGTACTATCTTAATAAGGAACTGCAGATAAAAAGAGTGTGATCTGGGCGCTGCATATGACTATCAGTACTGCAAGCTGAAGTATTTCCTGTTACAACTCTCATTGGCTCTCACATGTGCAAGTGCCTCTGGGTGGTGCCAAGCTCCCCTTCCTTTTGTAAGTGATCCCTGAGAGGAGGGCGAAGGCTGGTACAACCAATGTGGGGAACATTTAGGACAGACCACTTTGGGCTAATGCTGGGAGCCTGCCAAACTAGAGTAATTACGAAGTGATGATTACCTAATTTGAAAGGGGTGGGGATAATTTGTTTCACCAGGCTTCCATGATTTTTCTGACTTGTGCTATTATTAAGAATGTGACTTCATTCAACAGATACTTATTAAGTGCCTTTTCTATGCAAAGCAGTGTCCCAGGCACTAGAATGTAATCATGAGCAAAACAGAGTTCTAGTGGTCATTCAAATACTATTTAGTGGACTTTCGAGGATTTTGTATATAATGAGAAAACTCACAAAAAAGTTGAGAATACAAAAATTTGAATGGAAATCTGTAAAGTTAACTGTAATTTGCACCTATAACTAAAATGCACTGTGATTCAGGTCACTACTTGAAGCCTCAAAGAGCTTTTCCAAAACCTAATATGCAAAAAGAAGGATTTTTATGTTTTTGGTGTTTCAAGAACGCATATTGGAAGCAATGGCATTCACTCCAGCAGTGAAAAGGAAGAATTTCTCACCACGAGTCACCAGTGACTAAGTCCTTTTAATTCAGGCTTAAAACACATCTCAAACCCAATGATTTGTACATGCAGAAAACTGATAACCCCAAATTAACATCAGAAGCTTTATTTGGCCAATTTTCAGGGTCAATATCAGCATCTAAGAAAAACAAAGTAAGTGTTTCTAAGGGGATAATCCTATACTGAATTTTACTATGATTTTATTTTCAATCTCTAATGCCTCAGGCCATGTTACCAAACTTCTAGTAGACTGTTACAATGAACAGTCTCTTCAGGTTTCAGCCAGACTGAGACACAACCATCTAGAATGTACAGTGTAGTGGTAGGAATGGCTCTTATTAGCATTCAGCAGAACAAAAATATAGTAAATTTAAGACTGTTCAAAGAAAGATTTAAAAGCCAAAGTAAGTGTGAACTCTATTCGTCTAAACTTTACTGCCTTAAGACTATACTTCCTTATATTAAATAGAACAATACCTTTTTTGGGCAACAAATTGGAGAAATTACTATTTTGTGAGTTTAGACCATAGCAATTAATAAAACAAAATCTCCTGAGGGATGAGTGACGTAGCTCCATGATGGAGTACTAGGCTACCTTGTGGGATCCAAGGTTGGGTCTGCAACACGGGAAAGCTAACAAGCAACCACCTCTGCTTTCATGGACTCTCCCTTCTAGTACAGGGATTGAAGGCAAATACAAGACCAGACCAGGTCATGAGAAATAGTAGACATATCAATGACAAAATCAGAGCTGTTTAGGCAGAATAGGAGGAAAGGTAAAGAAGGGGACTGGGAGATGGAGATATAGTCCCTCTTGAGCCTTTCTAAGACCAACTTTTTATCCTTCTTGGACCATGGAGGATGGAAAATGTACACTGTTGGAAAACCAGATCTCAGGGTGAGGTGTAGCTAAGCAGTAGAGCAATGGCCTCCCCCTCTCAGGCCCTGGGTTCCATCCAGCGCTGTCAAACACACCAGATCTCAGTCACCGTGGTCAGCTTACTACTGTCATTTCTATGTTTCCCTGGAAAGTCACTTACCCTCCCTGATTCTCAAAAACACCCATGTGTCCATTACTCTTTTTTGAGTCATGAGCCTGGGATTTAGCAAATGATTACATGCTAATAGTAGAGCAAAAACAGCAATAAAAGATTGTTTCAAATGATTAAAATAGTAGCTACTATTTATTAAGCAATGGCTATGTGTTTGTCACTGTGGTTGGCACTTTACATAAATCCCTTCATTCCTTCTAGGACTCCTAAGAGGTATGTATTATTTTAGAGATGACAGAATTGAGAGTGTTGTTAAGCCTTAGTAACTTACTTGGGGTCAGAGTAATAGAGACAAAAAGATGCACAGGTCTACCTGGCTGACATTTATTCTTTTTAAAAATTTTTTAAAAAATTATCTATCTATCTATCTATCTATCTATCTATCTATCTATCTATCTATCTGGTACAGAGTCTTGCTATGCAGCTAGGATTCGTGGTGATCCTCCTGTCTCAGCCTCGCCAGTGCTGGGATTACAGTTGTGCGCCACCACACCCGGTCTCGGTGGCCAGCACAGCGCACCTGGGGTTCTGGGGTTGGCTCGGCATGTAGTACTAGGGATCGAACCTGGGTCCTTGTGCCAGGCAGGTGCTTAGACCACTGAGCTATCTCCCCAGCCCTGATATTTATTCTTGTATTGCAAAGAAAACAGTCTCTCTTAAGTCACCCACCTCTTGTCAACAACATGCTTTCAGTGGGGATTGGAAACAATGTGTGCCCAGAAATATAGTCTATTCATTTGCTAATCATTAATGCATGTACTCCTTCAATTCATATTTAGTGAGCACCCTTCATACACTGTGCTTGGTATCAGAACTGATGTGGGGGATGCAAAGGATGATAAGAGCTGTCTCTGCCTTCAGCACGCTTAATACTAGTAAATGGCAAACGTGCATACATGTGCCTAAGGGAGCACAGCCAAGTGGCACACATGTAAGTGAGCTGGCCTATGGCAGCCAGGGAAGAGAAGTTTGAACAAGAGACAATGAAGGTATCAAGGGACATAAAGCCTATTACTGTAATTTTGCATCTCTATTAAATAATGGCTTGCATCATCTAAAAACTACATTTATGTATTTCTAAACAATTTGTGTATGTATGTGCAAACTCTTCCAAAAATAAAGGCTAAATTCACAACAGAATATAATGTCTGACTGAATTTGTTAACTTGAGAAGGTTAAAAGCTTAACTAAACAGCTCAGTAATTCTCCACCCTAGGGTGTAGAGGACCCACCCTAGGACAGACAGCTCAGTGGCCTGATGGCATAAAGAGTCAGTGAGGCTTCTGTTCTTGGGTGGAGCTCATCTTTACCTGCAGTTTGGACGTCCTCTCCTGGCTTCCAGCACAGATGCTCTGGCTTGGTATCCTTCCCTTCCGGTGGCGTAGGCACGTTGGCCTCCCGCTATGGACTTGCGTGGATATTACAGTGAACTCCAGACCTTGGACTGAAACCTTCAGGTGCACACACCCTCAGCACTCTTCCTCACCCAGCTCTGTGGCTGACCAGCTAAGCCATCTTGTAATTTCTTATACATTTGTATATCTTGTGTTACATGTTTCTTTAGTAAAACACTGACTGATCCACCGGCCATGAGCTATCATTTGGTTCAGCAAAGCTTTGGCCAAGACTAATAAGGTTATTGGTGTACTAAAGAAAGCATTTGGTTGATGACGGCCAAGTACTGTAATGGGCAAATAAAATGTATCTGAACTGTCATAATCCTCCATTGGTATGGACATAAGCCAGTGTCGCGTGCAAAGTAAAACATAAAAATAAATATGCACACAGAGTCTCAGTTTCATCTAGAAATAGAAGGGTCTTGCCTTGTTCTTCA
>NW_004524655.1:4153511-4154103 GCF_000260255.1 Octodon degus
TGCTCCTTTCATGTTCTTGTCTTCTTTTTCAAGGGGAGGGTGGAAATAAAGATTGTGGAAAAATTACAGCACAAAGCCTCTTTAGCTACAATTGTATAAAAAAAGCAAAGCAAGAGTTTGTATTCATTTATTCTCCTATTCTCCTGAAACCAGTTAACACGAATCCAGGCAAAGGGAAGGCTGCTTACTCTTGTTGGTTTACACATTAAACCAATTTAGATAGCAAGGTAGTCTCTGGGATTACAATGGCGTTACTGTATAGCATTCAAGTGGTAAAGAAAGTGTAAAATGGGTTATTGTATTTATTGGACAGCTCTTGCATCCTGCTAAACTAAAACTGAGAATAGTTAAAAGAGTCCAAAAGAAATTGGACTCTTATTCTGTGGTTGGTATAACCATTCCTATGGAAGTGTAAGGCTCCATTTTAATCTTTCCTTTTGATTATATTTTTAAATAGAAAATAAACAGTTTAAATAAACAAAGGTACAGTATAATGATTTCAGACACTTTGTTGTAGTATAGCCTTATTTTTTAAATAAATGAGCTAGGGAGAGAGCTCAGTGGCTTAAGTACCTGCCTACAAGCACAAGGT
>NW_004524655.1:4154279-4167019 GCF_000260255.1 Octodon degus
AAGAAAGAGAAAAAGAAAAACTTCTCACACAATTCCTACTCTCCTAGCTACCCTCTGCCCTGGAATAAAAACATTAGAGGCCCTTCCTGTTACTAAAAATCCTATTCCAATGAATCTCTCTTCGTCATCTTTGGATCAATATCATAATGTAATGTGGTGGAAATGACTGCTTTAGTAATCACTCATGGGAGTATCAGAGCACTTTCTTTTCTTACAAGGAAATAAATTTAATGTTTTGCCTTTGAAAATGATCATTTGCCCCAGTCAGAAATAAGCTAACAAAAAAAAAAAAAATGAGCTAACAAGACAGTGAAAGAATTTATCCACTCAAATATTTCTATTACTTTGCAGACTTATTGGTACTAGATTTCCAATTCTTCCATAATCATTTCATACATTTTATGCACTACATTAACATTGTCTCCTTCTAAATAACCTCATTTGTTATTGGTCTTATTTTTACTTGAATTTTACCTAACATTCAGAAAAAATAAATTTAATGTAAAAAATTACACTCAATGTTTTTTATAGTGTCTTGGTGGGGCGTGGTGGTGCCGGCCTGTAATCCCAGCACTCAGGAGGCAGAGGCAGGAAGACTATGGTGAGTTTCAGGCCAGCCTGGGCTATAAAGTAAGTTCAAGGTCAGCCTGAACTGCATACTGAGATGCTGCCCCCAAAAGACAAAAGACAAAAAACAAACAAAGAAACAAACACTAAAACCTTTGGGCTGGGACGATAGCTTGGCCATCTAAGCAGTGCCTGGCAAGCACAAGGTCTGGAGTCCTATCCCTGGTATGTCGTGCCTTGTGGGACAGAGTGGTGCACACCTATAATCCCAGAGCCCAGAAGGCTGAGTCAGGAGGATCACTACAAGTCCAAGCTGTGTAGCAAGATCCTGTACCAAATACATAAATAAAAACAAAACAACAACAAGAAACCTTCTTATGGTGTCTCATATTTTAAATGTTTGCTTTTGCTGTTCTGCTCATCTGCATAACTTCCATTTCATAGGAGAGGATTTCTATTAATGGAATTTTCATACTCATAGCAAGTTATACATTCTCTGAAACCATATAAGAAGTGTTCGACATCAAATAAAGTCAAATAAAGTCCCTAAACAGAGCAAAATGACTTCAGTGATTTTTGCCTTGGGTTTAATCGAGCAGATCTAGGGGTTGTGGGCATAGCTCCACTGTGGAGCACATGCCTAGCACGGAGGTGGCCCTGGTTAGGTCCTCAGCACCTGAAGAAATGGCTAGAACTAGGTAAGCCTGCACAGTACATCTCTGGGAAACAATACACCATTCCTTTCTCTCTATTAGTTGGAAGTGCCTGTTACTAAACACAGGCAAAACATTTCTAATAAGACACATACTAGGGCCCAGGAGCTGGCTCAGTAGAAGTGGCAAGCACAAGGGCCTGAGTTCAATCCCCAGTTCCGCAAAAAAAAAAAAAAAAAAAGACACATTCTAAACTGAAACAAAAGAGATACTTAAATAACCAAAATGATACACTAATTACATTCTCCCATTATTTTTCTAAAACCATGGCATTCTGAGTCTGCCTCTAAAAAGGACCTTGAAAAGGAGGTGCGGAAAAAGAACAGACACAGAGAAAAGATTTTAAGGATTCAAATAGAAAACTGGTTATAACCATACCAGCCCACGTGCATTTGAGACAATATATCAAGGGTAGTTGGGGCAGGATGAACATATGCTTCGTAATATGAATAAATACTTTGGTCATTAGCTTAATTTTCACATCTGTGAAAATTAGGGGTCTGCTTCCCAATTGTCCACTACTCTGGTGGCCCCCCTGCCACCTACTTCAGCATTTTAATAGCCACACACTTACCTCCTACCAAGACATACAATTTAGGGATAAATAGGCTTTCCTGACCCCTACTTTTGTCCTGGGAGTATACCCACAGCTCAGTCCTGGTAGTAGCTTTGGGGAATCTCACTGGAAAGTGCTATTAGTTTAGTGACTCCAATTTCTCTCTCTCTGTCTCTGTAGTCTGTCTTTTTCAAACAGGGCTCGGCTATGCAATTCAGTCTGGCCTTAACCTCACTATGTATCCTAGGCTGGCCTCAAACTCAGCAATCCGCCCGCCTCAGCCTCCCCAGCGCTGAGATCACAGGCGTGCTGTCACCGCGCCTGGCATCCAGCACAGTTCCTTAAAATCTGCACCATTTGACAGCGATGGGCTGCCAAATCTGAACAAGTTTCTTGACACTTGGTTGAGTTAAAACGAAACAAACAAAACAAATCAAAATTCCCCAAAGCAGCAGTCCAGGAAAATAAAAAGATGAAATAAACATCCTAATTAATCCAAAATGTGGGTCTCCGGAAGGAAGGATCCCTTTCCTTTCAATTTCTTGGCTTGGGCTAAAGAGAAACTCTCTCCAACTTTTTACCCAATCTTCTCCTCTAAGGTCAGGAATCCCCCACTTTCAAGGCATCCACACCAAACTCCAGGAACAGAATTAGAAGCCAGGACAACCCTCGATTTCTCCAGCTCGCTCGGCCAGCCCCTGCACCCGGTGGAACCGCGTCCCACTCCGGAGAAGTTTCCTTACATAATCCCGGCTCCGCAGAGTCCCCACCCTCCAGTTCTACCCTCGGGACGACCGCGGATTCCCTGGCCCTCGAGCAGCGCCCGGGTCCCCTCTTCTGTGCTGCTGGCCTTTCCCATTCACCTGACGCCACAACCCCGACTGCGCAGTCTTGGGGGTTTTGGAGGGGGCAGTTTTGGGGTTCCACAACTCAGCGGGCGCCCCCTCTCGCTCCTCCCTCCGCCAGCCCCGCACCGCGCAGGGGCGGGGGGCGCCCCCTCCTAGCCCCTCTCGGATCTCCTGCTGTCTCAAGCCTCTCTAGGGTCCTCTCTGTTACCCTGGCTTTTTGAGGGTCTCCTTTCCTGTACTAGCAGCATCGGTCCTCTGAGGGTCCCAACCGCATCTCTCCGTCCTCAGCCCTCCTGCCCCCCCGCCCCCCGCGTGACTGCACCGTCCTGGTCCCCCTGAGGTCCCCTCGCTCACTGTCTCCGAGCGGTCCTGGTCTCTCTCCAGGTCCCTCTCCTCTCCCTCGTCCCAGCTCTCCTCAGGGAGCCCTTCTCCTTCCCCCGCCGCCCGGGCTCCTCTTGGGGACCCTCCCCTTCCCCCGCTGTCCTGGTCCCTCGCGGGGTCCCTTCTGCTTAGCTCATTGTCTCGGTTCCTCTCGGGGTGCCCTCTTCTCACCCCGCTCTCCTAAGCCTTCTTGAGGTTCTTTCCCCACTTTCTGACCTGGCCCCTGCGCGGGCTCTCCAGTCTCTGGAGCCACCGTCCCGGACCCGCTCGAGTCCCCATCCCTCTGACTCAGTCTCAGCCCCTCTCGGGATTTTCTCACTGCGCGGTCCTGTGCTCTCAGGGGCCCCCTTCTCGCCCCGCCGTCCCGGCCCCTCTCGGGGTCCCCTGCGTCCCCCGCCGTCCGAGTCCCTCTCGGGGTCTCCTCGACACAGTGCACACTGTCAGATCCGCTCCCGGAACTCCGCTCACTCGGCTCCTCCGCGACCTCACTCCGCCCAGGGTCCCCTCGCCGGGGCGCACGCTGTCAGCGCCCCGCGCCCCCGGCTCTCACCTCGGACCTGCTGTCACCACCTCCCGGCCCGGCGCCGCCGCTTCCTCTGTCCCACACTTGCTCGCGAGTCGCGCTCCCGCCGCGTGTTCCCCGACGGAGCCCTGGGTCGGGTCGCTGGGTGCTAGGTCCGGCTGCACGTAGCCTCTGTCCGCGGACTCCGAGTCTCGCTCCACTCTGCACTAAGGACCCCGCGTCCCGCGCCACACCGACCCTCCCGCGGCCACCGCCGCTGCTGTCCGAGGTGCGGCTCCCGCCAGGGGTGGCCAATCGCACCCGACTGCGCCGAACTGCTCCGCCCCACTCTTCTGGTCCGCCCGCCCCCTGCTCTGACCACGCCCCCATCTCTGCTCCTCCGATAGGCTCTCTACTGACCCTCCCTGATGGCGGTGTGCTGGGCCGAGGCCGGATATAGGCATTCGATTGGACATCTCTGGGAAGCCGAGAGGTCGATGGGGCCCGAGGATTGGCGGAGTTCTTAGTGGGCGGGATGTGGGGGCGGGGCTTCCCCCGGTGCGGAAGACCTCGCTACTTCACTGACTTCGGGGCCCGCCAGGGGTGCGGTCCGCGTTGTTTATGGAGCTCTGGGGTCGAAGTTCAGGGCACTCCTCTCCACGCCTTTACTCTTTTGGGAGACTCCCAGAGACCCCCCCACCCTAGGCAGGAGCTTTTGAGGGAGGAGGCTGCTCTTTCGCTGGACGTTAGTAATTCTCACCCTTCTAAGTAATTCTGCCATAAATTAATAGAACATTTATTCGCTTATGCCTCGGACATATTTCCTGGATCTCTGGCAGGGGAGTTGCCTTTTCTTCAGTTGTTCAACATGCGTCAGTTTAATACTGTTGGGGAAAATGACGTAGTAGGTGCATCCTCCGTACAGCTACACGTTCCACACGGACGAGGCGTACCTTAACAGGTTCAAGGACAAAAGCTAAATGCTCAAGCTTGTGGGCTTACGACAGCGTGCTCGGGGAACTCCTGTTAGCGTCAACAGGGTTAGCCTGTTACCCGTTACTGGTTTCAGGGATTCGGTGTGAAAGAATGGCCAAAGGTCACTGAGCTTTGACCCAAGCCCAGGCGGATAATCAGAGGCCCATCTTGACTCCAGCTGAAAGGTAGCTCCTGCTAGGGTTCGAATGCATCGCGTTACCGAGGGCCATGTATTGAATTTTTGTGACTTGGCTGTGTTATTAAATCCCCAATGCAAACTGAAAACTGCTTTGCAGTCCTCGAAAGTCTTCTAAGTTTATGGACCTCGAAAATACAGTATTTTATTTATTTATTTATTTATTTTGGTGGAACCGGGGATTGAACTCAGGCCCTTGCGCTTGCCAGGGAAGTGCTTATTCCGCTGAGCCATTTCCCCGGCCCAATACAGCATTTTATGAAGACATTACTTGATTTCACGAACATCATTCCTATTTAAAAAATCTCTTACTGATGAAACCTGTGTATACATTTTTCCTGTTTAAAAAATTGTATCCATGTCAATAAATCCAAAAAAGTGTACCCCATTCCAATTACGATGCTGCAGCATTTTAAGTTTCAGTGGTAAGGAATATAGAAGTGCCCAGAAGATGCAAAAAGTCCTCATAACAGTCCTGGGTGGCCGGGACTAGGGTTCAAGTTCATTTCCTGGATCTGAAGGAGTCATCTCAGTAGTAGTATGCCCGAGTACTGTTTTGGGACAAGATGTAGAGAAAGCTGCTGACACTTTTGAGGGATCCTGATTCTTACAAACCTGAAGAGGCTGTTTCAAATATTAATTATAAAGATGAGTAAGAGTAATGCCATGAGATAACTTTTTCTTAAAGCATGTTTCTCCTTTTATTAGCTTAGAGGTCATCCTGTCTTCTGAATACAAAAGATGAAGATAATTTTCACTACATAAGTGAGAAATTAATTTGTCTGTATTACACATAAACAATGTATGACCATTAAGATTTTTAAATGTATTTGGTACAGAGTCTCACTGAGCATCTCGGACTCAGTGATCTTCCTGTTTTCAGGCTCCCCAGTGCCAGGATTACAGGCATGTGCCCCCATGCATTTCTCGGTGGCTGGCTCAGGATGACCAGAGGCTGGCCAGTGCAGCGTGTGGTGCTGGGAATTGAACCCCAGTCTCTGTGTTTGACTAAGCAGGTGCTTAGCCCGCTGAGCTATCTCGCCGGCCCTGCATGACCATTAAGAGCTGCTGTTTACAATAAAAAATGAAAAGACAAAACCCAAGTATCTTGAAGCTACTTAGCAATGAAAATTTTTTGGATTTATTATATTAATGAACTATGATGTCTAAAATGTCATTGCTTCTTTGCGTTATGAATATTGCTACTGATAAACGAGTTGCTCAATGCAGTTGATTACAAATAATTTCGATGTGACTCAACTGCACAAAAATAGAAAATGATTTCATCTTTTGGATAGGAGACAGTTTTGAAATCTTAAACATAGATGGCAGATGTACAGTGAGCCCTGAGAGTCTTTTTATTTAGAAGAAACTTCAGAAGATCTCTGAACTCTTGCTAAGATATTGTAGCATTCCCTTGTGCAAATTCTTGCATTTTTGTTGGGAGGAAATTACTCTTACAAAGAGCCAATATTTTAATTAAAAGAAGATAGCAAATAAGAAACGTCAAAACAACTTGGATGAGAATAAGGTTTTTCATTTTTAGAAGACTCCTTGGGGGCCAATTTCAAGATAAATTCGATCACGAAGGCTCTGAGAATCAGAGAATGTTTTTTTTTTTTTTTTTCACCTTGGCTTCCACATCTGTGTTCTGTTTTACTGCTTCTATGGGAAGGCCAGTGTAGCAGAGTCAGATTATTTTGCACAAGACATTAAACACCTCTGGGTCCCTTGCCTTAATTTTTTTTTTTTTCCACATACAACTCAATAGCACTGTTCTCCGAGAAAGGGACATCCTAAATTGGTTAAGCAAAGTTTACAACACTGTGACCCTTTTGTATTCAGAGGGAATCACAACTTCGTGGAGATACTCAGCTTTCTTGTTTTTTGAGTTTTAGCCAGATTTCTTACTGTAGGCAAATGCTTCATTTGCTGACAGCAAGCTTTTGGATTAAGCAAAATTGTTAAAAATTTATTTTAAAAGAAATATGGGGCAGTTGCTCTGTCGAAGCCCTTAGTATAGAAATCTGAACTGTGTAGACTGTAAGGTACCTTTTTTTAAAAAAGGCAAATGAGGGGCTGGGGAGATGGCTCAGTGGAGTAAGTGCTTCCCAGGCAAGTGCAAGGGCTGAGTTCAATCCCCGGTTCTGAAAAAAGAAAAGAAAAGAAAAGAAAAGAAAAAGGCAAATGACAGGTCTTTTGAAATCTGTAAAATCTTGACCTCATCTTGTCCAGTAAACCTTCCAAACAGAAGAAGGGCTTCCCAAGGAGTGGGAAATACGGTTTTGTTGACCTTAACATGGTGTATCAGTAGCTTGGTGTTTCAGATCTTAACAAAGGTCCAATTAGTCAGGGAGGAGCCAAGATTCCTCTTTTTCTGCATCTTCACGCACACTCTGGCTGTCTGGGTTTCCTGACCTATTAAGCCGACCACACAAGTCATTCAATCGCTTAAATTATGGAGATCAGTCCCACCTGCCAAGGGCGCTGCCAATTCCCCTACCAGCCCCGCCCCTCAGGTCGCCAAAGGTCCTTGTTCTAGTTTTGGCCCTGGGCGCCGCCTGGCGGTTATTTCGGAACTGTCTTCTGAGGTTCGGGGTCCTGACCACAGCCTGGGCTGTCCAAACTTTTGCCTAACTCCAGAGAACCACCCTCCCCGCCCCCCTCCCCGACCCCCAGCTTCTCCTCACCCTCACCCACTGAAGGTAGTAAGATGTTGATGAAGGGTCTAGGGACCTGGAGAAAGGAGAGCCTTTTCTCTCTCAAGGATGGCTTGGTCAGGCAGTCGCCGGGCATCTCGCGACCCGGAAGTCGCCCTCGTCGTGAGGCCCCCGTTGCCGAGCGCGGGCGCGGGGGGCGGAGCTCGGAGCGGCCAGGAAAGGGGTCGCTGTGGCTCCGGCTCCTGGAGTTGCGGGGCTTCCTCGGGCTCCACTAGGAGGAGTTCAGGTCCCTAGCGCGTGTGGCTACGGTCCTGGGGACAGAGTCAGCTGCGCTGGGAGGCGACATGAGTGCTGCGGGGCTGCTGGCTCCAGCCCCGGCCCCGACTGGAGCGCCGCCGGCCCCGGAATACTACCCTGAGGAGGACGAGGAGCTGGAGAGCGCCGAGGACGACGAGCGCAGCTGTCGGGGCCGAGAGTCGGACGAGGGTGAGGCCTCGGGCTCGCCGGGCTGTCCCGACGGGAGAGGCATGCCTGGGGAGGGGGTGGGGCCGCGCGGGAGGGGGCGGGGCGACCGGGGGCTTGGGGCCGGCTGGGGGCGGCATGCGGGAGCGGGCTCCCCTCGGCCGCCGCGCGCCGGGGGGAACAGCTCGGGGTGCCGTCTGCAGCGGTGTGGGGACGGCGAGGCGCAAGCGTCGTCAGCTGGAGATCTCTTAAGACTGCGTCGCGTCCCCGGCCGTCTGTGGTTGACGCTGGGGTCTCCATGAGCAGGCATGGGAAAGTCGTTGAGTGCGTTGGTTGAACAGCACTCCTGTTGTGATTTTTTTTTTTTATTTATTTAACTTTTTTATTACTGAGAGGATCAGAGCGAAGCCCAGTTTGGCTTTCTCGCTCCCCCTTCTCTTTCTCTGAAATGCATAAGTCGGCTCTACTTCGCGTGGTGCAGTGCATGACTGAGGAGAGAGCCGGTTGGGGAAAAGCAGCAGCTAGGTGTTCGGCTCCGTCTCTTAGCCCCGCGGCGCTCGAGACCGTGAGCCTTCCAGCCTCGGTTCCCTCTGCTGCCGTAGAGCGCCGGCCGCGCCTACTTCCTGGGATAAGTTGAGGATTGAATGAACGGTGCGTCAAGCCTTTGGCCTGGTGCTCCGCGTTTTCCTCACCGGGGAAACGGACACAGAGGAAGTAGGGATTCGACTCACGGTGCCTAGAAACTGTGTTTTCACTCCCGCGCTCCTTACGTTGTCAGTACTGCCTCTCAGGTTCTTGTTTTGGAAACTGGGGGCTTTGCGTTTTACAACCCTTGGTAAGTGTGAGCAACATCGTTTTGGAGGGATCGAGGAAGGAGTTGGCTCGAGGACAAGGAAGGTGAAATACGAAAGGGCAGAGGGGAAGAAAGGATACAGAGACCATTATACGGGTGGAGTGATTTAGCACAGAGTAGGGCCAGAAGGCTGGAGCTAGACCAGTGCTCTGGGGTGATGAATATTTTATCTCAGCCTCCCAGGTTCTAAGAGATGTGGCGCTAGCACCTGGCAGGACCTCAGTGGCATTCCCTTCCTTTGCGGGAGGAAGGAGGATTTGTGGAAAACTGCTTCTGCAGCAGCTTTTCAGAAGGCACCTGCCTATGTGGGACACAAAGTTGATGCTAGCTGCATTTGGCCTAACTACACTGAAGAGGAGACACTTGCATTGCCTTTAAGGGCCACGAGGAGGAGTGGTGAAATCAAAATTGATATTTTTTGTCTGCAAGTAGTGTTCTGTGGGAGGACGGTTGCAAGTAATACACTTCAGTCGTTTGGTGCTTGCAAGAAAAGTGTTTCAAATGACCGGAAAGACTTTCTTTTGACCATTGTGCCTTTCACTTGCTTTTAGTTGCAACTCTGAAAAATTTTCAGCTTGTTAGAATTCACCTGTCGTTGGAGACTCCTTTTTTATTGTGTGTATCAGAGCCAGCTTGTATCAGTGAGTAGGCTTGACTGCCTGCTCTGCCCAGTCTTGGTGCCCACAGCTGTGTCCTCGTTGGTTAACGTGACTATTTCTATCCTGTAATAACTATTTAATATTTTTCCACTGGTACTTTCATGTAGGACTGCACTGAATAGAAATTCACTTTATGGAAGTTTATTAAGTACTTACCCCATGTAAGGTGATACGAAGTCTGGGAATTACAATTTTGATTACTCCTTCTTCCCTAATTTTACTTAGACACTGAGGATGCTAGTGAAACTGACCTGGCAAAGCATGATGAAGATTATGTAGAAATGAAGGAACAGTGAGTATGATTTTTGTGTTTATTTTCTGGTACATAGAATTGACAAAATCTTTATGGTGACTGTGTGTATTGTGACTATGTTTTGATCATAATGCCTCCAGTGCCTGTGTGTGCAAACCTTATCCCCCACTACCTTTTTTTAATTTGTATTACTGGGAAATTGATCCCAGGGACCACTGAGCTATGGCCCCTGCTCTTCTGGCTTTTTGTTCTGTTTTCAAGACAAGGTCTTGCTAAGTTGCCCAGGCTGGCGTCTTCCATCCTGGCCAGCCCTGTCCTTACTCCCCTTTAAGTTAGTCTCATCTAATCAGTGTTCGTGACTCTTGAGTTGAGGCTAGGAAGAACCTTGTTGGAAAAGATCACAAATGAGGGAGCGAGAAAGACCATGAAGATCTTTTAGTAGGTTTTTATTTTAGAAAGTGAAAACCAGGGTAAGGGAGGATAAATGGTGCTGCGAATCAGTTGACTTGTCAGATAGGTGTGGCGGCCTGAGCCTGATTCCTTCCTGCACAGTGTGCCAGTGCTCAGAGCTCCAGGGTTGGAGAGCCCGCAGGCCACACTTTCAGGTCTTGAGACAGCTACAGCCAGACCACCTAGAGAAACAAAGCCCCATTCTTTTCCCTCCCTCTCTCCCTCCCTTTTTCTTGATCTTTATATGTTGCTCAGGCTGTTGTGAACCCTAGCTTTCTGCCTCTGCCTCCCTAGTGCTGTAGCTGGGACACAGGTGCTTGCCACTGCCCCCCACCCCATTTTTAATCACCCAATTAGAAGATAGTAGAAGTTTAGTATTTATTGAGTGCATTTTGAGGATCTTGAGTTGACCTTTTAAAGTCTTTTAATCTAGATGATCCACATTCTCTCCCTTCTAGGTGCTAGTAACAAATGTTTATGGCCATCCTGTGGATTCTGTCATCCTTGTCAAGCTTTGAAGCCCAAAGGGAGTAATTTAGTTAAGTCTGACCAGTGACTTACAGTAATGAAGGATTACTTACAGTAATTCATGGGATCTGTCTTACAGTTTCACCCCTAAAACTGTGCTTCATTTTTATCTTTGCAAATGTTTTATTGATTCACCTTGACCCATTTAAGATAAATTCTCACATACCCATGCTTTTCCCTAGACATGACCCCAGTGAGTCTGAGAAGTTGTTTTATCTCTTCTTCCATTGTCATTTGTCCCATTTGAAGACACAGTAGAAGGAAATGACCAGCACCCTTTCCTCAGCTGCACTTGTGTCAGCTATATTGGAGCAATTAGAAGACTCTTATATCTAGGGCACACTGGACAGTGTTCTTTCAGGTTACAAATCCTGCTTTATTTTTGGTACCAGGGACTGAACCCAGAGTGTTCACACTGAGCTATATCTCAAGCCTTTTTTGGGGGTGTGTGTGTGTGTGTGTGTTTAGTATAGGGTTTACAGGGTCTCACTACCTAGATCGGACTCAGTGATTCTCCTATTTTCAGCCTCCCAAGCTCTGGGATTATAGGTGTGCACTACCACACCCAGTCGCTGTCTCAGTGTGCCCTAGGTGTGGGACAGTGCAGGCTGTTTAATCCGCTGAGCTATCTGGCTGGCCCTCCTTTTTTTTTTTTCCTCCCCAGACAAGGTCTCCCTAAGTTGTCCAAGCTGGGCATGAATTTGTGTTCCTCATGCCTCAGCCTGCCTGGTGCTGAGAACACAGGCTGTTTTGGCACTGAGAAATTGTGAGCGTTTTCAGATAAAACCCCAAATATTGTGGGAATGTGATCTGCTTAGAGTAAATGCACCATTTCAATATGGACTTGCTGTTGTCTAATTGCTAATTTGTAATCTATCAAAAGATGAATGGATAAACAAATGTGTATTTATATTTAATGCAATATTAATCTGTCATAGAGAAGGATAAATTTGAGTCATCTGCAGGAAAATGGATGCACCTTGAGGCCATAATGTTAAGTGAAATAAATCAGACAAGCTTAAGTATTGCATGAATTTCTCTTACATGAGAAACCCAAGATATCAATAATTAAAAAAAAGAAAATGGAGAGAGAGAGATCTTTTGCAGATGGAAAAGGTATCTAAAGGCAAGAAAGGGGGAGGGAGAAGGGAAGGAGAATAAAACTAAATAAATAAGACCCACATTGTGTTGTGGTGAGTATGTGTATTTGCTCTACTAGGTGGATATAAGCACGTACTGCAAATGTGTACTAATAAAATAATGTGCCAGGTCTTTTGCTTTATGTGTTCTCTGTGTTTGTATCTAGCTGGGGCTGCAAATGAAGGTTCCGTTTTAATTTTTGTTTCTGTATTGCTACTGTTTTTCTGATCCTGAAAGTGATATGAAGATTTATCGACTTAATGCTAATTCAGTTGTGCTCTTGGTATGGAAAGACATGCTGAGGGCATAATCTTACTCCCTTAGAATTTATAGTCTAATTGAAGTGAAATGAGAGTGGTGATCATTGTTAGTATACTATTAAATCCAGAAATATTTGTACATCGTCAACTGATTTTCTGAAGGTGGGGTTAACACAGAAGAACCTAGGAAATCAGGATATATTTCAAGAATATGCAACCCTTGTCCTTTCTTGTTTTTGAGATGAGAGTTCACTATGCTGGTCCCCAACTTGTGGGCTCAAGTGATTCTCCTGCCTCCGCCTCCCAAGTAGCTTGGACTTGCAGACGTGCACCACTGCGCCTGGTTCCTTGTCCTGTTCTGACCTTGTTTACCTAGTACATTGTAAACTTCTCTTCCTTGAACGCTGATGATGTTCCCATAGCAGACCAAGTGATTCTTGTGTAGAGGGATTTTAGAGTTGAGGACTGGTACTTTCATCTTTCACTGTGGCTTTTCTTTTATAGGATGTATCAGGACAAACTGGCTTCACTCAAGAGGCAGCTACAACAACTGCAGGAAGGTTAGTGTATAATTGATTCTTCCATTTCTAAATATTTCTTTTTTTGTTTTGGTGGTACAGGGGATTAAACTTGGTACTTTGCCCTTGGCAGGCAGGTGCTTATGCTATTGAGCTATCTCCCCAGCCCTTTAAATATTTCTTAATGTTAACCTATGAAACTATGCATTGTACTTTTCT
>NW_004524655.1:4167669-4190222 GCF_000260255.1 Octodon degus
TCCCAAAGTTGCCCAGGCTGGTGTTGAATTTGGAATTCTTCTGCCTCAGCCTCCTAGAAATCTAAGGTTGTGCTGAGCCACCACATCTGGCTTATTTTTCTTTTCAAAACATGTTAATGTACTAAATATTATCCAGTGTTTTCTACTTTGTGCATGGCGAATTATAAATAGATGGTTTTTTTCAAGTGCTATTGGCCCCTAGGGGCAGTGTAGCATAGAGTTTTAGGAACCCAGGCCCTCAGGTACCACGGTGGAGGGGGAACTTACATTCACTTTCTTGTGGGTGATCTGAGCTTATCATTTTCTCTTACCAAATTGGTGCATGAAGAAAACAGACCATCTAGTGCAGTATTGGGCCCAGCATGCGAACCCAGGGAGCGCTATCTGCTGCCATTAGCTCTTTAGGTCTGTATTGTGGAGCCTGGTCAGTGAACCTGTTTTCCTGCTAGGTACTTGGTGTTGCTAGTGGGTGATCTGCACTTTCAGGCTGGCCTGTGGGCAAGCTCTGAGAACATGAGGCATTTCCACACAAGCTGGAACCCTTCGGGGAAGAGCTATGGGAGGAGATTCTGAATCTGTGTCTGAGCTGTCTGGTACTGTCACTACCACATGTGGCCGTTTGTGTTTAAGTAAATACAATTAGTAACTTGGTTCTTGAGTTGCAGTACTTGTATTTAAGTGCTGAGCCCCCACCCATGGCAGGTGGCTGCCACACTGGATAGTGCAAATAGAGGACATTTCCACCACTGCAGAAAGTTGTGCCAACAGCTTTGACCTGGACCTTACTGCAGAACGACCTTTTTCCAAGAAGGGAGGCCCAGTAGTAGCAGACATTGCATTCACTTGGGGGTGTGATTTGATGTGCTGAGGTAGTGCACACAGGCTTCAGGTGGGACCTGCTTTATGCACTGGCTGATAACCTGAATCCACTTAACTGTGCACGTCTGGCCTTCGTGAGTTTGTGTTATTCTGTTGCTAATAATATAGTCACTAGCAATTGAAAATAACTTTATTTTTAGATTTTTTTCCCATAGTTTTATTGGAAAATAACTTTAGGAAATACAGTGTAGAGCAGATCGATCTTCAAAATAACTCTGGTTTTTCAATGTTCAAAATCAGGTACATTACAGGAGTATCAAAAGAGAATGAAAAAGCTGGATCAGCAGTACAAAGAGAGGATCCGAAACGCAGGTGAGGCTCTTTGATTAGAAATAAGCCATCTTCAAATGGTCCACCATGTCACCCACGTAATGTGCCTCTAAGAGCCATTTCCCAGAATGCATTGCAGATACTTTGTTGTGGGGGGTTTCAGGGAACAGAGATTCCAAAGGCACAGTTCAGAAAATTGGTTCATCTTTGTCCCTGCAGCCAGTGGTATTAGTGGTGGCTGCTTGTCCTCAAGTTGTTCCTGGTGCCCCACGAGTCGTCTTACCAGTTACTGCTCACATCTACACGGCTGGCTTAGTGGTCAATTCGGGATTGTTTCACACTCAATTTAAGTTTGTTTCTTCAGGAATTCTGTGCTCCAGGGAGTGGGTGTCCTCTCTTTATTTCCCTCCAGGGCTGTATAATAAGCTTTGAGAGAAATAAAGGAGCATGTTTTTATCCTGTTATGCCTAGTAAATGTTTTTATTCAGCATATTTGTTGGACATCTGTTAGGGGTAAGCACTGTGAGCAACTTAAAGTCATGAACACATTGTCCTTGACTTCAGAAAACGCATGTTCATTGACAAAAGATACCCAAGTGTCTAAAGTGAAGGAACATTGAGTTTAATGAAGCATCACACAGGAAGGAAGATGTGACAACTATTTAAAGTTTGTAAACACAGATTCCTGAGCTTACAGGAGACTGTTAAATTTTAAAGCTCACTGTTAGCCAGCATTTTGCATGCCAGCTGGGTACCTTTGCTTTTTGGTGTCATGGTAGAAATAATGTTGGATTTTAAAACAAGATCTGGGTGCCAGTCCTCATGTTGCTCTCCCTTTGACTTGTGATGCAGCAGCTATGGCTGTCTGCCCTCGGAAGCTTTTGTCCTCTCCACTGAGGGAGTCCAGCATGTTCAGTGTGCACCAACAGAAAAGGGGCTGAGAAACGTGCGGCACTAGGACAGTCACGCTACAGCCATTAGCTTCTGCCTGTCCATACCTGCTGTACTTGGTGCTACCCTCACTGCACTGCACTCTGAGCTCTGTGATACTGCCTTGGGGTATCACTAGAATCATCACCCTTCTTCCTGGAGTTCCCTTCCATAAGGTCAGGAAGGTGGCACTGTGGGAGGACGTGGCCCAAGATTTAGATCCCACCTCTATTTTTTTTTTTTTCCTATTTATTTATTTATTTTGTGTGTGTGTGTGGCCAGCTCAGCCCACCAGGGGGCGGGGCTGGCTGGCATGTGGTGCTGAGGATTGAACTGAGGTCCCTGTGCTTTATGCTTAGCTTAGCTTGTTCTAAGTAGGTGCTTTAGACCACTGAGCCATCTCACCAGCCCCCATCTCTGTTTCTTTGGGTCTGTCCCTTTAATCAAGGTATTTATTTGAGGAGCCTCAGTTTCCCCATTTGTAGATTCCTCAAGGAATCAGCTTAAGATGTAAATAATGAAAGAAAATTGATGTGGGCCATCTTTTCTTACACTAGAGCAGCAGGATGAGTGTTGAGTTCTTTTTCTTAATTTTCCTCACATACGCTCAGTCCTATGCTTATGTGTTGTTTCCTAAACAGTTCTTCCCTCTAGGTGAAAATGAGGAACTCCTAAATCAGTCATAACTTCAGCTTTAAAAAGCCCATTCTGTGCAGAGATAATCCACCTGCTTTGGTTGTCTGGTGCCTGCCTGCTTTAACTGATACAACAACTGCTAGCTCTAAAAGCTAATTGTCATTTTGTCTTGTTGATGCAGGTGTGATTTCTCAGGTAGTATAGACTTGTTCTCTCATGGTATGGTCTGGAGCAGACAGAAGTGAGCATATTGGGCTAGGTGTACTTGGATTCCTGTGCTGCATGATTCCCAGGGCCAAAAATCCCCAGGCTAGAAAATGATGTGTGGCTTGTCCCTTCAGTTAGTTTTTCTCATGCATCAACCTATTCGTTGACATCTGGGCAGGGTTCTTAGAACTCCAAAAGAGTTCACTGAGCATGTGTGAATATGCTTGTTTCTGGGGAATGAGTGTAGGGTTTGTCAGGTTTGCAAAAAGGCCACAGCAGACTGTATGGGGTTTCTGTAGTTACTGACTCCAGAAGTCTTTGCAGACTGTATGCAGCAGGCTAGCCGTCACTCAGAAAAGATTAGAGTCCACAGACCTATTTGGCTTGATTTACTGGATATGTAGAGGGGCTTACAATGTAGAGGAGGGGGGCTTCTGCAAAACACTTGCTCCTTGTGTAGGTGTTAAATACTTTTGGGAGGGTACTTTAGGGTCTGTGAGAGGAGCTTGATGAGGGAGAGGCTGTCCAGAAAGATCTCAAGCTGGGGGCTGCCTTAGGCCCGGAGTGCGGAGTGCAACAGAGAGGCCCTGAGTGTGTGGTTGGCAGGAGCTTCAGTGCCTGTGAGTACACTGCAAGGAGGCCCAGGAACCTCTGTCCTGGATTCCTTAGGAGCATCAGTCCTTATCACCTGGGCTTCTCCACGCCACTTTTGAAACATCAAGGCAGACTCACTTTCGGAGTTGCTGTGTGCCTTCCTAACCTGTCCTGCAGTCTGTGCAACTGCTGGAGAGTGAGGACTAAGTGAAAGAAGGGTCGACTTATTTTTGCCAAGGTGGTTTGGCTTTGCTGCTTATTTTTTCCCCCACGCAGAACTGCCAGTGCTGATTCTGTTCAGGCAGATTTTAACTAGACAAAAGTATTTCTTGCATCTTTACCTTTCATGTACATCAGTACTTTACTGATGAAAAGACTTGCTTTGTGTAATGTGCTTTCAGAAAGCAATTACAGCTTCTAAATGAATGCTAACATCCCTGTCTAGAAAGGTGACACGCCTAGTGAATCTAATTGTCCTTTTTATCTTTTTCAGAACTCTTCCTCCAGCTGGAAGTAAGTACCACAGCCCTGGGTTTGCAGGTGCTCTCTGAGACTGGAATCTTGCTTTCTGGATCTGGCGGCATTTCCTTCTGTGACAGAATAGTTTGGAAGCTTTTGTCACCATTTTGTTTGACTACATGATACTTGGTCTCACTTCAGATGGTCCATCTATTCCAGAGGTGGTGAACCTTTTAGGGCTTTCAGTGATCCAAACAGCTCACTGTGGTGTGCACGCCATAGGCTTGCTGCCACTAATCTATTCATGTTTTGTTGAACAGCCTCTGTTTATCTCATGGTTAGGGGATGTTCACCCCTCGTTGCTTTCTTTGGAAGTATAGCAGCTTAATTGATGGTGGTTCTCGAGGCAGTCCAATTTCTGAATTGGCTTGACAGGTCCATTTTATACCTGGAACTCTAGACCAGTGGAATTTGAATGTTTCTTTTCATTCCACAGATATTTGCTGCTTTTGTGTCAGGCTCAGTTTTGAGGTGCAGAGATTAGGACCAGAGTGTTGAATGCAGTACTGCTCCTGGATGGTGTGTGTTTGTTGGGTATTTTTTGAGAAGGTCATGGTTTATTAGAACCATGCTATTGGAAACCAGTAGTGAAGTCAGTTCAGTGCATTTAGTGTCAGCCTGAAGGATCATGTGATCCACAGCCACAGCCTACCTTGGGCATTGTTGTTTGTAACTTTGTATACTGGCAAGATTCCAAATAACTTTTATTTCAGTTCAATGTCAGTGTGGAATCCTTAAGGCTTCAGGTACCTAATGTGCTCTACTGTAGTTTTTCATTTTATTGTAAGTATCAAAAGTAATAACCTATGTTGTCTGGCCTCAGTGTCATGTACTTAATTTTGCATGTAGATACTTTATCTGGAATGTGCTATTTTTCCCTTGAAATTATGCCTTAAAAGTGACTATTTACCATCTTTGAGAGATTTGTGTTCTGTTAAAGCCGTAAGATTTAAGACATTAAATCTCTTGGGGAGAGGAGGTAGCTGAATGGGAAATGTGGTACCTTCAGTGGGAACCCTGTGCCCAGACACCTGCTCACTGAAAGTGTGGGTGAGCAGAGTTGTTTTTCTGTTTCTAGTAAAGTTATTTTCTCTGCCTTTTTTTTGGCTGGCTCAGGATGCCTTCAGGGCGGATCTGGCAAGGCTTGAGGATCAGGGGATCGAACCACAGCATCCTGAACCTGACTGCTTTGTTTATTTTTTGTTCAACTTTTTTTTTCTCCATAATTTTATTGAGAAGCAATAACAGTGAGATAGTTTCAAATCAAATTGGTAGGACAGTTTCAATAATTAACACATTGCATACTCTCTTCCTAGTGGTTAATTGCTATACAAGATGCAGACATGAGATCCTATTTACAAACACTATT
This sequence comes from Octodon degus, assembly GCF_000260255.1. Lineage (NCBI taxonomy): Eukaryota > Metazoa > Chordata > Mammalia > Rodentia > Octodontidae > Octodon > Octodon degus. The sequence goes on from NW_004524655.1 coordinate 4,173,074, forward strand.
AGAACAAATCCCTCTATTCATTAAGAGAATGTAACTGTATATCTATCCTAACCATTTTGAATACACAGATACAAAATGGACATTCAGCTGTATCCCCTTTTCTGTTTAGTTCCGTCATTTGAATATTATAGATGTGTGAATTCATCAAAATATTCCAAAAGAGTCCAGTAGTCCCTAATAGTATTGGGTCTTCTGCTTGACTGGCAATGTCAGAAATTGTTGGCCTGAGTCCCGTACAGCTCGACATAACACAATTTGTGATAGCCAGATCTTGGAAACAACCAAGATGCCCATCACCTGAGGAATGGATGAAAAAGATGTGGTATTTTTATACAATAGAGTATTACTCAGCTATAAAGAATGATGAACTTTAAACCTTTATATTTAAATGGATGCCACTTGAAGATATACTCATAAGTGAAATAAACCAGACACACATATGTAAATATCATGTAGTTTCCATAGTAAAAGAACTCGAAGAAATACAAATAGAAGGGTATAATACAACTAAAAGGAAAACAAGAACTTGAGGACTAAATAATTAAGAGAGGGAAAGGAAAAAAGCTAGGAAACATGTCAGTGGCAAGCCATACAGTTATATGTAGAAGATGGGTAAGGCAATGATCCTGAGAATCTTCTGACTGCTTTGTTTAAGCAATCACTTAAAGAGCTGAGCTAATGGGCAGGCCCCCATTTTTTCTGCTTTTGAGACAGCTGGACTTTGAATGCAGTTCTGGGTGCCTGGGCTATACACCCCTATGCTGTGTTTCTTCTGCTCAGACTGAACAAGTGGAAAGAAATTACATTAAAGAAAAGAAAGCAGCAGTGAAAGAATTTGAAGACAAGAAGGTTGAACTAAAAGAGAACCTGATCGCTGAGCTAGAAGAAAAGAAGAAAATGATTGAAAATGAAAAGCTAACCATGGAACTAACAGGAGGTATGGAGGCCCTGTAGGGCAGGAGTCTGGGGGTCCAGAGGGGTCCTGGCATGCTGCTCCTGTTACCGCAGCTGTCCCCCAGTTCGAGCAGAGCCTGATAGCACAGAGTGGGCTTTGACATCACAGATTAGAGTTCCAGTCCAACCTGTGTTGGCTCTGTCACCTTAACCAAGCTGTTTTAACTTCGGAGTGTTTCCTCCACTGTAAAGTGGGGCTGATCATACCTTATTCTGTGGGAATGTGGTTATAAAGATAAATGTCTTAGGCCGGCCAGATAGCTCAGTAAACTAAAGCGCCTGCTTAGGCAGAGTGCAGTGCTCCCTGCTGGCCCCGCCCCTGGGGCGCAAGTGATTGAGACTGGGTGTGGTGGCGCAGGCCTGTAATCCCAGCGCTTGAGAGGCTGAAAACAGGAGAATCACTAGGAGTCCGATCTAGTAGTGAGACCCTGTCAACTGTGTACTAAATACATTTAAAAAAAGAGAAGAAAAGGAAATACAAATGCCTAGAATATTTCTTTCTAGGTATTCCATAGAATATTTCTCATCTAGATATTCCTTAGGTGTAGCACTTAGGAGCTTGGGCTTACCCTTTATGTAATTCTGGCTCTGCTGCCATTCATGGCTTGCTTTCATTCCTGAATTACTCAGCTCCATCTGTGGTAGTGGGAATGTCTCTGCTTTGTTTTTTTTTTTTTTTTTTTTTCAGTCTGCCTTCAATACAGGAAATGCATTACTGTTTTTTGACTTGGCCGTGGGAACAGTGGCTTTGGTTATATCATCTGTGCTGTTAGATCTCTTCAGGTGTTACTAGGAACATTTCAGAAAGGGTTGATGTGATGCCAACAGTGTAGCTAACCTTAACATTTTCCTATAAAGCTCGGGAAGTTGTACGAGACTGGAAGCTAATTCCTCCCTAGCTTTCCGAAGTTTAGTCTGCATATGGGAGCTCAGCAAGCTCTAGGCAGATTTTGGGGAAAAGCGTTACTATGGGCTGACTTTCCTGCTGTCATATGTAGACTGATGAATCCTAGAAGGATACAGAGAATCTTAGAACCTGCCAGACACTGTGGAGCAGTCAGCAGTGTGTTTGTTACTTGGATATGTAGGTGGCACGCCTTCTGCACAATTTCTAAGAGTTAACTTTTATAATATTTAGAAGGTACTAGGGCTCTGGCATGTCTGATTTTAAGAGGGTTCCATAGAAAATGTGTTTTTATGGAAAACCTTGGAGCTACTTTGAAACTAAAAATAGCCAGTTAATAGCTGCACATTAGCCAGTTGTGGTGGCATGTGCCTGGAATCCCAGTACTCAGGAGGCTGAGGCAGGAGTGTTGCTGTGAATTTGAGGACAACCTGGGCAACATAGTGAGCTTAAGCCCAGCTTGAACTATATAGCAAGACCCTGTCTCAAAAAAGAAAGAACACCAAGTTCTGCATGCACCACGTACCAATACACTGTCTGTACTATGAACCAGCTTGGCCCTATTCTAGCTCCAGGCCAGTGATACCTGGGTGAGAATCTAATTGTGTCTTGCTAGGCATGTTGGAGGGGAGGAGTCTGACTCCTAAAATGAAATCTCTGGAACTACTTGAAAGAATTGGCAAAAAAGCAGCTCAGAAATGTTTTTATTTTAGTGAGAATGCATACTAAGATGACATGTCCAGATAGCACGGCCTTGTTCTTGTTGAAATGCTGTCTAGACTGCTGGTACCTCGTCCCATGCCAGTCTGCCTGCCTGTTTTCTGACCCAAACGCCACTTTTTTTGATAGCGGCTGTGACTGGCATGGTGCCTCATCATTCTCTGCTTGTGCCACCTGATGTTTGGGAGCCTTCATTAGGCTAGTGGGAAATATTGTCGACTTACAGCTGCTGCCTTTTCATCTGCAGGGAAGGATGTATTCACCTTACCTGTGATTTGGCTTCATAGCTATTAACAAGCAATAGACATTATTTGGTCAGTAGATTTTATAGCCAGAATCCTAAGTGGGACAGGCGGCATCCTTGGTGACTTGAGACAGCTGACCAGGGTAGAAAAGACAAATAAACGCAAGGAAGTCATTTGTAATGCCCCCCCCCCCCAAAAAAAAAAGATTGTAGAAGTGTTTAAGGCTAGCCATGGGCATTAGAGGCACTGATGTCCTTCCTCTAGCCATTTGGTACCCTTGGTAGGGAAAGCACTGCCAAGGTAATGATAGAGTGTGGAAAGGAAAGGCACTGGAGCTAGAAGGGTAATTAGCGTGTCCACAGATGGTGTTGCTATGCTGTTGGATTAAAGGCCTGACTTCATTCCTCTAAGTGAGTGACTGACTTCACCTTTGTGGATTGACGCCTAGTATTGATATTGCCCAGCTCTGCCCAGAAAAGATACTCCTTAGTATGTCCTTTTCTGCTTCAACATGTAGGCCTCTTTAAAGTAAAAGTAGAATAAGAGGCTGGTAAAAAGATTAGTTCAGGAGACCCTTTACAGATTAGTGTTTCAGTGACCTGCTTCATCTGAACATTAACGCCTCCCTGGGAATTTGCTGGGTAGACTCTTCAGCACTCACATCTCTGGTGGAGAATTTGTGGAAACGACTGCGCTGGTGGCAAGGTGTGCAGTAGGTGAAGAGGCTGGGATGAGTGCAAGGTCAGAGCTTCTTCAGCGTTGATGCGGACCTGGGTGCCCTGGGGCCTGGGTGCAAGGCAGACAGCTTCGGAGGCTCTTGGGTTATGGCCTTTCTAACCAGGTGGCTGCTGGCCACGTCACACTTTGCATAGTGAGGCTGTAGGTAGAATTACCTGAGTGTAATTTCTTTGATGATGTAGCCAAAATTATAAATAACCTAAATAATCAGAGTAGTTCATTGAGCTTTCAAATGTAGGGAACTTTATCATTAATTCATTTTTCTTGTTGCTAGAGCAGCCTCTTCTGTATTCCAGCAGTTCACTAAACTGCCACTCCATTTTCTGTCGTAAATTCTTTCTTACCAAGGGCCCCTGTGGATGGTACCCTCAGTAAAGCCTGTGAGTTTCCTTTGGAAAACACTAGAGTCATAGCAAGCACTGTGAGTCATTATAATGCCAAAATAGAGGTCTGTTTCCAGAGTACTTGTCGAGCTAGACATTGTACAGAAGTTTTAGTGCTGCTTCCACACTCTGACAGACTAGAGGAGAACCTTGGCTCATACGCTTAGCATGGGGTCTCCTCATTCTGCAGGGAGGTGATGGAACCTACTACTAGGGGTTGGTTAAAGATGAGACCATGTGATGCCTGTGTTGTGCCTTAGAAAATGGTATCCAGAGGAGTCACTCTGGACTTGGCAAGTGTGCTAACCCTGTTAGTTTGCAGCTCCCCTTGATTTCAGATGTTGCTACCTTGAGTTTACAGATGATAAAGCAGATTCAGAGTAGAACCATTTGCTCAGGTACTTCAGTAAGCTAGATAGAACTTACACCAGAATTTGGTACTAGGCGTGCTGTCTTAACCACATCATACCAGCTCTCCTGATAGCGAGGGGACATAAGGCAGTGTGACAGAATTAGGCCAATGGGTAAGGTCTGTGTTCTCAAGGAGTTTGTGTCTTGATATTTACAAGGTGGACACGACTTCCATGCCTTCCCAAGTGCAAGGCAGTGGGGCACGGAGGTTCCCAAATGAGGGGATAGATCTGACAGGCTTGTTATGGTGACTTTAGAACTTTGTACTAGACAGGAGGAGTGTGTCTCACACAGTACTTAGCCCAGAGAGGAGGACTGTAGAAGTCATGGCGAGGAGAAGAGGTTGCATGAGGAGGGAAAGTGGAACAGGTGACCTGGCTGTGGGGTAGGGTAGCTTTCCCTGGTGCTGTTGTTGTAGAGTACAGGCCCTTCCCTGTGGTTGAGGGGAAGACAGGAGGCCTGCATTGGGTCTCTTTGGATGCTGTCCCTTGATTGTAAGCAAGTTTGGCTCCAGGGGTTTGGTTCTTCCATTCCTGCCCTGGTTTGGCCTCTGTAGGCCTCACCCTAATTCCCATTCCACACCCCTGCCTTGTATTTTTGGTTGCCCCTGCAGTGTGGATTTGTGACACTGTGGGTAAGCTTGACAGTTGTATTAGTTACTCTTTTCTCATTGCTGGGACAAATACCTGACACTCAAAATGAGGGAAGGAAAGGTTTATTTAGCTCACAGTTACTGGAGAATTCACAGTTTAAAATAGCCTGAATTATGTAGCAAGACCTGAGAGCCTTATTTGCTCCGGAGAGAGGGTCAGTGCCACTGTCTTCTCCAAACATCTCTTCTCTGACTGAGGTGGTCTCAATCGCAGACACTGCCGCCCCACTCTACAGGGTCTAGAGGAGAGGCTGCGATGCCGCTGTGTCTAGGATGACCCTCCACACCTCAGACTGCAGCCTTGGGGGGCATTTTGAGATGCCAGTTTAATGATTCTCCCCTCCTTGGCCCCACCCCTCATGCACCTCCCTGGTTCTCTGGCCCCGTCCCCCAGGTAGCTTGTGGCTCCTGGAGCTGCATCTGCCCCACAACTTACATAAGGCTTTGGGGAGGTGACTAGACCCAAACCATAATAGCACCCATGAGAGAGGAGCAAGGATAGGGTGCGTTTGTGCCACTGTGGCTCTCTGGGCCAGCTCTCTCTTGCTCTGACTCTGCGTTAGGGCCATTGCTGTCTGCTGCAGGTCCACGCTCCAGGAGCTTTTGTTCTGCACATGTAACCTATGAAGAATGCTGCTTTGAAGCCAGAGGTAGGGCACATGCCTGTACGCCCAGCTCTCTGGGAGGCTGAGGTAGAAGGAGTGTTAGTTTGAGCATTGCCTGGGAACTTAGTTTAGTAACTCACTGAGACCGTCTCAAAATAAAAACAAAAAATGATGTGTCTAGGGATGTGTCATCCAGAAAAGGAAAGTAAAATACAGAGTGCTTCTGGAATCACTGCAGCTCATTTTTTCTTAATCTATAAACAAGTGTGGGCTTGTTTTTAAATTTGGTTTTTAATCGGCCCATAATTGCACATACTAACGGAGTACAGGGTATTTTGATTCATATCTGCATTGTGTAATCATTAGGCTGGGCTATTAGCATATTTATCTACTTCTGTAGTTCTCATTTCTTTGTGGCGATTACATTCAAAATCTTACAGTCTGGTAAATTTGGAAATACTGAACACAATATTATTATTATTATTTTTTTGGCTGGCTCAGGCTGCCTTCAGGGTGAGTCTGGTAAGGCATGGGGAGCTGGGGATCAAACCGCGGTCGACTGTGCCTGACTGGGTTTGCCCTGGCAGGTGTATAAACAACTGAGCTTACCAGCAAGCTCTCCTGAACACAGTATTATTAACTGTAGTCACTTTGCTGTGTAATAGTGTCCCAGCACTTACACTTAGTGGTCTAACTGAAAGTTGTAATGGCCCATCTCGCCTAATCCTGTGTCTCCGCTACCCTTTCCAGCCTCTGGAAACCCCTGTCCTATCCTTTGTGCCTGTCAGGTCAGCCTCTCTAGATTCCACCTAAGAATGAGGTTATACCTGAGCTTGTTTAAGATGTTAAAATGGAGCTTTTATTGCAGCTGAACACTGTAAGCACGTGAGTTGTTAGACATTAAGGACTAGGTCCAAGAAAGAAGGGAACAAAGGCGTATCAGTCGATGGGTAACTTCGCATTGATCACAGGAAGTTGATGTTGTCAGGGCTCTCCCTCCATAGCAATGCTAATACCTGCCCGGCACTGACTCAGCCTCACTCTCTTTTCTTAGATGCTCACATTTCCTAGAGGACAGGTCTGTGTCTCAGGTGTCCTGAGGCCTGCATTGTTAACATTCAAGTGTGAGGTGGTTTAGAGAGGAGCTGTAGGCCTTGTCATTGTTTGTTCTCTCCCGTAAACCCTCCCACCATCTGCTGCAGTTGTGTAATGTTCAGTGCTATCCTACAGATTATGCCCACTGAAACACGTTTGAAGTATCCTCAGGATCAGAGAGGCCTTTTCACTTAGGCCATTTGGAGAAGTTTGGGGTTGGTGCACAATGTCTGAGAGGCCTCCTGGCCGAATTCCTTGCTTAGGTGCCTTCTCCAGGGGTGTTGCACTATGGGGTCTGAGCCTCAGATTCAGTTCTGGGAGTTTGATTTTTTTTTTTTTTTCTTAAGAGACAGGGTATCACTATGTAGTCCATGCTGGCATTGAACTCACTTTTTGTAGCTCAGGCTGGCCTTAAACTCACAGTGATCCTGCTGCCTCAGCCTCTTCAGTGCTAGGATTATAGGCATGTGCCACCCTGCTGGGTTTGGGAGTTTGAATTTTGTGAGTGTGTCCTGATTGACTTCTGTGGACTCTTACTGGCCAAATGAATGCGTGAGAGACTGATGTTACAAAGTCAGCATGCCAGCTGTTGCAGACAGTGAGTAATAGAACTGTCAGGCAGATTTGCATGCAGATGGTTAGGCTAGCCCATCCCTCTTTGAAAAATCTATTGTCAAAACCAGCCAACCAAATTGGCAATTGAAGCAAGGGAGTTTAGTGTATAATTTCACATACTGTGTGGTCCTGGGGCTGTATATGTAGGCTGGTCTTCCCCTGAATCATGTCTCCCATGTGTGCAGCTGGCCAGGCCTGTTCTCTGGTGCCACCTCTTCTAGGTGGTGGTACAGACATGCTGATACATTTTAGGAGCCTCCCAAGAGTACTTCCTTCTGTTTTTCTTTTTCTTTTTGTATTTAGTACAGGGTCTGCAGGGTCTTACTGTGGAGATTGGACTCGTCATGATTCTCCTGTTTTCAGCTTCCGAAACGCTGGGATTACAGGTGCATGCCACCATGCCCAGTCTCAATCACCATCTCAGCACACCCTTGGGGTGGGGCTGGCACAGCATGCCAGGGATTGAACCTAGGTCCCTATGTCTGCCTAAGCAGACTAGGCGTTTTAGTCTGCTGAGCTATCTGGCCAGCTTTTCCTTCTGTAGAAGTAGGCATTGGATAAAATCTACCAGGTTATTCCTGTGACTGGGCTAATAAAATGGATTGGTTTTTTTCATTACTTTTAAGGAGAATTTGATTACATTTTCTGACTTGTAAGTGTGCAGTTTCAACAGTTTATTGGCGTGGTTGGTTTGGTTCTCTCCCTATTGTGTGCTGCCCACCTGCCCATCTCTGTGTTGGTAGCCTGTGGAGTGGGGTGCACTCAGCTCCTTGCTGAAGAGAACACTCTGCAGTGTTCATAGGGCGCTGCTGTCTCTCTGGTGCTGACTGGGTTGGGTGAGCTCCTTTCACATTTTAGTTGCCAAATTCTGCACCTTATAGTGTATCATATTGATAGCAGCTGCCTGTGGTATTCACATCCTTCCCCCCCCCCCCCCCATCTCATCGTTTTAAAAAGTTCTTTGTGTGGTGCTTTCCTCCCTGAAATCGTAACAGTAAAAACCAGCCTTGGTTGTGCTTCGGCAGGTGAGCTGCTCAGCTAATGGCTTCACATGTTCCATTTCTGTAACCCTTACAGTATCTGTGCGCGCCCTCTGTTAGATGAGGAATCCTGAGGTAGCCTGTCTAGGTCACACAGCTGCCACTGGGAGTCAGGCCTATAGGTGTGACACTCAGGCTTTGAACCACTGTGCTATGCCACCAGCCAGTAAGTGACTAGAGCAAGGTAGCATCTCAGCAGAGGGGAATAGATGTCCTCTAGGAAGATAGTTTCCCCCCTCTTCCCAGGGGTGTGTGTGTATCCTTCTCCCACTCCTACTTCCAAGTCCACCTTTACAAATATTTATTAGGTGTGTGGTTCTTAGTTTGCCTCTGTTCCACTCATAGGAAAAAAACCAGTATTGTCTGTGTGTGTTCTAAGAGCAACATGCAGAAACATCTTGCATTTGTGTAGTACACTTGTTACATACTCCTAAGATCCTGCACATTCCTGTGGCACAGTCCTGCTTTGCTGAGAAGCATGCATACTCATGATTAAGTTGGTCTTGTGATCACCTTTACTTCATCTGGTTCTTAAAACTTGGTGCTGGGGTAAGGACACATTTCACCCTGTGGTGGAATCACACATCCTGGTTGGGAAATGGCCCACATGGTGTGGCGCTTGGTGTAGTGGAGGCTGGCAGGAATGTCCCGGTTACTGGGAAAGTGGGCTGAGCCTCTGCCCGTGGAAGCTGTCACAGAAAGGGGAATGTTGAACAAACTCCCAAGAACGTTATATAGGCATTAGCTGGACAGTATAGAGGAGGGTGGGCAGAGAGGACAGTGAACAAGGACTTGATGACCTGAAAGTCTAATCTTTTGATAACAAGAGCTAAAAGCTTGCACAAGCAGTGAGTGTGAATGAAGGAGAAGTGAGGAAGAATAGAACAGAGGCTTGCCCTTCATTCTGTAGAAGGTAGTAAGCTTTTGAAAAAGCTATTAGAAAGAGAACAGTATGCAAAGATGACCTGGTATCTGTCTTAGGGAATTGGCTTTGAGGGAGGGAGGAGAGGATGGTCTTGCTAAGGGAGAGACTGCTGATGGGCATGGAGCTGTTGTCACTGAAAAGATCAGGGCCTGTAGTTGAGGTGACTTTGATGCCTGGGTAAAGGAAGGGGGTCAGATTCAGTGCCCCTGAGATGCAGGAGAAGAGGCAGCCTTGGGCAGAGGAATGAGGAGAAATGAGTTTGCTAGGAGCCCAGAGGGTGTGTATTTCCATCCAGAGGGCTGGTAGGGTTGGGAGTAGAGATGGACATTCAGCGGAAGACGGCTGAGGGCTGAATGGACCTGAGAGATCACCAGGATGGAGGAGTAGGCTGGCCAGATGGCCCCAAAGGGCAAAAGTCAGCAGGGGTCTGGGTGGCTGTTGGGAAGAGTCACCAGGGCAAGGGGAGTCAGTGTCAGTGTCAGACTGCAGAGAGGTCAGGAGGGTGAAAAGAGGCTTTATTGTGTGCTTTCATTGTATCATTCGTGAAGTCAAGTAGCTGCCAATGGTTAGAAAGGAGTGGAGTTTGTAAATGAAAACTCAGTATAACAATGTTAGCACTGAGACCAGTGGCCTGTAAAAAGAGCCTTTTGTACTAGTGGGTTTTAGGCACCCACCCTCTGGGGAACAATGGAAATTAGTTATGTGGTGAGCTCACCTTGCACTTTCAGTTCCAGAATCTGTATTCTTTTTTTTTTTTTTTTTTGTATTTAATACAGGGTCTGCAGGATCTGACTTCATAGATTGGGCTCCTAGTGATCCTCCTGTTTGCAGCCACCACCCAAGCGCTGGATTATAGGCGTGAACCACCAGGCCCAGTCTCAATCACTGTCTCAGTGTGCCCCAGGGGCGGCCGGCATGTCAGGCCTGGGAATCAAACTCCTGGCCCCTGAATCTGCCTGAGCAGGTGCTTTCATCCACTCAGTTATTTGACTAGCCCTAATCTGGCCCTCTGGGTTCTTAATTGGAGTGGAAGAAGGAATAGCCACTAGTTTTTAGGGTATTATTATCTTACCTACCATAGTGTAGTCTTAAGAGTGTTGAATTTCTCAAAAGGGTGTGTACCTAGCATAAGTAATTTGCATAGTGTAAGCATAGACCCTCTGTCAACTCTGTTACGTCTGGTTAGAGCTTTGTATAGACGAAATATCCCCAATAAAACAGTTCTGGTTGGGTGGCTGTGAGGCAGATGTTCGCACACTGTAAGAATTCTTACTCCCAAGTGGGAGCTGGATAGGTTTATCCATTCTGTTCTTTGTTCTTAATCCTTTATTTAGGTAACGAGTAGGTTATGTTCATTGCTTTATATGAACCTATTCTATTCTTGCCACAGATTCAATGGAAGTGAAACCCATCATGACCAGAAAGTTGCGGAGGCGACCAAATGATCCTGTCCCCATCCCAGATAAGAGGAGAAAACCTGCTCCTGATATCCGTTTGTGTCATGCTTTATCGCGTTTTTCCCTTAAGACAATGAGTGCTTTGTTGTACCTCTGATAGAGCAGTGCCGGTGGACCTTTAGAGCTTTCAGTGATGATGAACAGCCTGTGGCAGCATGTGTGCCATGGGTTTGCCACCACTCTGATAGAGTATACGTGGTAGTTGTTCTGCAAAGGTAGCAATATTTGATTGGGAAATATATGTAAAATATTTATCCCTGGGACGGTGGTTGGCCAGAGTCCTCAATTGCTACTGCTTTCAGTGGGAAAAATTTTGGAAAGTACTTTGTGTTGGAAATTAGGCTTCAGAGAAAACTGAAAAGTTGACATGGCTTAATTTTTCCACCTGTGAAACAAAGATAGTAATAATATCTGCTCTTGTGTACGTCATGTACTCCATTTCTAGCACACTGAATTGCAGATTGTTCTTATAGCAAGTGAGATTGTTTTCAATATAAAAATCTCTTTAACCATGAAAACAGACAATGGGAATGGGACACATGGAAAGAAGTGTCCCTCCTAGGGCATAATAAGTAGCTGTTTGTCTTAGATGGTTCAGTTGTTTGTTGGCTGCCAGAAAAAGATACAACTTCACATCCTTTCAGCTTTGTAATTAAGAATTTAAGTTGCCTTGGAAGACTAACCTACATTAGGGGTGTGTGTGTGTGTGTGTGTGTGTGTGTGTGTTTGTGTTTGTATATGTATGTATGTGTGTTTTAAGGCTTTAGATGTTTGGAACAAGATATAAGTACAGGGTGAAATTGTTTTACTTTTTTCTCTGCTTTCACTATTACAGCTGCCTACTGAGCTTCATTGTAGCAGCTTCTAAGGTGGGGAATGTGAATTCTTATACCTGGTTACCATGAGACTTAATAGGAGATTCAATTTTCTAAGAAGCAAGGTATGAAAAAAAATCATGTAACATAGTCATGCTTTGTCAGTTCTAAAATATTGGAACCATTTTGTTGATTTCTGTTTCTTTGGGAAAGAAATTTTCAGACATACTCCTTTAACTCTTAACACCTCAGCTAAACTATTTGTTAACTGATGAGCAGATTATGGAGGATCTGAGAACATTAAATAAGGTACAGATTAATTTTTTTCTTTTTTCTTTGTATATTTTAGATATACGTAATGGTAAGTTTCATGATAGGATATTTTCAGTTTGAGTTTTTAGAAATTTCTTTGAAAGCTTAGGCTTGACATGGTTTCTGTTTTTCTTTTCTTTTCTTTTTTTTTGTTTTTGTGGCCAGCTCAGCCTACCCTGGGGGCAGGACTAGCGTGGCATGTGGTGCTGGTGCGGGGGATAGGACCTCGGTCCCTGCATGCTTGCCTAAGCTCGCCTAAACAGGTGCTTTAGACTGCGGAGCTCTCTTGCTGGCCCCTTGATACGATTTTCTGCTTCGCTTTATTCGCACGTTACTTTGTTAAATCATTGTGATACTTCTGATACCAGAAGTTGCATCTGAAATGATTTTCTCTTAAGATTTTTTTGTTGTTCTTTCTACAGCTTAAGTCACCCAAGAGACCAGGTAAGTGCATAATGTTTTTGACATTTGTACAATCTTTTTCTCGTGTTGTTGGAAAAGCATGTGAATACCTGTCCGAAAATCATTGAAATTTTCAAAAGTAAAATGTTCATTTGCTTAAGGGTAGTCATCATGGAAACAGAAAAGAACCTTAAGTATATTATGCCTAATATATATCTATGTATATCTAGATCTATCCCCTTATGTTATTTTTATCTTGTTCTGAGGATTTCTTTTTTTTTTTTAATTTTAGGGAAGGATCTACAGGGTGTTCAGGGTCTCACTATTAGAGCGGACTCATAGTGATCTGCCTGTTTACAGCCTCCCAAGAGCTGGGATTACAGGCATGTGCCACCATGCCCAGTCTTAACCACCGTCTCAGCATGCACCGGGGGCGGGGCCAGCACAGCAGACCCAAGGATCAAACCCCCGGCCCCTGTGCCTGCTTGCAGGTGCTTTAATCCACTGAGCTATTTGGCTGGCTCATGTTCTGAGGATTTATTGTACAAGACATTTGGTTAGCTGTTCAAGGTTTCCTTTTGTGCAGGCATAAGGTTGAATGAATACATATCCAATTTTGAATATTAAGTCACAGGATTTTCAGGCTTACTCCCTTTCTGGAATTAAGTGCGAGACATCACTGTCCAGTGGCTTTTCATGGCCTGCCTCTGAGTCTTCACAGGCTGCTCTGAGTTCCAGTTCATGGAGGAGGACAAGGCCACCTCAGGATTCACAGTGGTTCCTTCCAGCCAATGCTAGGTATAAGCTAGGATTCCAAACTGGTAATGTCTTGTCCTAGCACTGGGATTACTCATATATCCTTGTACTTACTGATTTTTGTGGAAAAAACCAAGATTGTTTACCTAGATAGTGTGTGGGCTGCCATAGTCCACAGGAAGTCCTGGGCTTCTGGAGCAGGCTGGGGAGTAATTTTAAATTCAGATCACTTGAACCTACCTTAGCTCTAGAAATGATTTCATTCCTTTTCTAAGCGACCTTGTGCATTTGTACATTTGACCTAAACCTTCCCGTGCCTCAGGTTTCTCCTCTGTTTGGTGAGATTAATCTGTGCCTTGCCTACCTCAGAGGGTTGTGTGAAGATCCAGTTAGAAGTACTGTGCAAGAATTTAGTGGTGTACTCTGCTATGCCAGCTGTGTCCCACACTAAGCTTGGCACCACATAGTAGGCTCCCCAGAGCAAGAGACCCAGCGTGCATGTGCTGCTTCATCGTGGTTCTTGTGTGTGAACAACCACGGCACTTGCTTTCAGGCCTGGAGTTTTGTTATGTTCCTATGCGTTCCCACTGTCAGAACTTGCCAGTCATGGTTACTGGCACACGGGGTCTCAGTTAAGGTATGTTAGCTAGTGGGTTCAAGCGTCTGTTGTCTTCCTCTAGCAACCCCGTCCTCTCCTGAGCACCTGCCTGCTACACCTGCAGAGTCTCCGGCCCAGAGGTTAGAGGCTCGGATAGAAGATGGCAAGCTATACTATGACAAAAGATGGTAAGTTATGAGAAAAGATGGACTGCCTTGAAGAGTCTGAAAAGAGCCAGTTAGAAGGTGAGAACTGGGCTACCTAGAGTTGCTGTTTCAGAGTATGGCTGCTTAACTTACAGTTGCGGTGGGATATGGTACTGTGCATCAGCTGACATTTGATGGATGCTTTCACTAGACTTTTGAGAACTGTTTCTCAGGATGGGTTCTGTGGGTCTTGGCCCCCCCTGCCTCCCCACTACTGTCACTGTCTTGTGTTAGAATTCACTGGCTCATGTCTTTAGTGGTGCCTCTACCTAGCAGTGACAGGATATATGTCCTGCACTGCCTCTCAACTCTGCTCCTATGTGCTGAATTTAATAGGTGTTCTGCATATAAAAGGATTTTGTGGTCACGTTGTTTAGGGGATAATCCTGTTAATTAGGTAGGATAAATGGATTCCCTTCTTATAGCACTCTTTAAGTCTTGTGATATGATAATGTACACTGTGAGTTCCTAAGATGGTATTAGGCGAGGTTTTTTATTTGACATCTCCACCCTTTTCTCTTGTATCATCCAACTGCGAAAAAGTTCTGGGAAACTTACATGGGGAATTATATCTTAAAAATATGACTCATTTAGTTGAAGACTGCTTGAAATTTTTAGACTGCCATTTTTTATTGAAAAGGAAATGGCAAAACAATAGCAAAAAAATCTTGAAAGCTCATACATTTATTTATTCAACAAATGTTTATTGCTGTCTGTATTAAGTATTCTGCTAGGTGTTAAATCACCCTGGATCCTGCATCTTTTCGCAGCTCTCTTCATTCTGATGTAGTGTTTGTTTCCATTAGTCCTACACAGGCCTGTTTTTACTTCAGGTCATGGGTGGACATGTTGTTGTGCTCTGCTTTTTTCTGGGTTAAATTCAGATCATTTTTCTCTGGGTCTATCATTTTTAATGGCTGTATAATCCTTAGATTAAACTTTTCTTTTCTTTTTTTTTTTTTTTTTTGTGGTACTGGAGATTGAGCTCAGGACCTTGTGCTTTCCAGGCAAGCACTTATTCTACTGAGCTATCTCCCTGTTCCTGTGTAATCCTTTAGAGTCTTAATACTTTTACTTAGCCAAAGGTTCCAAAATGAAGCAATCATTATTGCCTTTTTTGAGCGTTACGCTGATTAGCTACCTTACAAGATTGTATAGTCATCCCACTGTGTGCAGACGACACTGGTTTATGGACCACACAGACACTCATATCTGCAGGTGTTCATGTCCCCTATATAAAGTGGCATTGTACCAGGCATGGTGGCTCACACCATGTAATTCCAGCACTGAGGAATCTGAGGCAGGATTGTTGAGCATTTGAGACGAGTCTGGGCTACAAAGTGAGCACAGGCCAGCCTGGACTGCATAGCGAGACCCTGTCTCAGAATACACGCCCCCACACACTCACACCCACATCTGGCATCGTATTTGCGTGTAACCTGAGGTAGCCTCCTATATAGCCAGTGTGTTAGAAAAATACACACACTTCAGTAGTTCACTGTACTAACAAATGTCTGGAAGCTCATGACCACCATTTAAAGTACTACTTATAATTGTAGAGGCCAAAGATGACTTACATTAATTTCATGATGTCCCCATAAATTTAGTATTAAAATATTTACAGTAGTTTTTCTTTTCCTGACATATACATTGTTTTGGCAGTGTGTGTGTATGTGTATTTTTATTTGAGATAAGGTCTCACTGTGTAGACTGTGCTGGCCTTGAACTGTGTAGCCAAGGCTTGCCTTTGAGCTCATGTGGATCCCTCTGCTAGGTAAGTGTAGCACCGTAGCACCACACCTAGCTTCTCTATAAACATTTTGACAAGAATAGGCAGCCTCTGGCTTTGTAGATTCACATCTATGGAGCTAGCCATTTGTGGGTAAAAAGAAAACTGGGAATAAATTGTTTCTGTACTGAACAGGGACATTTTTTTTTTTTTTTACAACAATACAGCATAAGTATCTTCATTTTAATCAGAATTTTAAATTAACACAATGTGATTTAAAGTATATAGGTGAAAGTCAGGTGTGGTGGCACATACCTATCTCAGCATTTGGGAAACTGAGGCAGGAGGATCTAAGTGAGTTTGAGGCCAGCTTGGGCTACATAGTGAGTTCAAGATAAACACCAAGTACACAAAACAAGCAAAGCTTAGAGAGGCCAGGTGTGGTGGCACAGATCTGTAACCCTAGCACTTAGGAGGCTGAGGCAGGATTACTAGGAGTTCTAGTTTGAAGCCCAATTGAGCTACGTAGTGAGACCCTGTCTCAAAACAACAACAACAACAACAACAACAACAACAACAACAACAACCCCACTGCTTGTAGAGTTAGTCTTGCCTGAAATAATTCCACTGAGTTAATGATCTAGATAGATGAGAGAGGCTCGCTGATTTTAGTGACTTCTGCCGCTTAGATCTGGCTGCTTGGCTTTCTTCATCAAGACCAGTTAATGTTTCTTAGCATTGCTGCTATCCAGATGTACTGCCACTAGGTGGCAGGCACTAGCTGCTGAACACCCAGGGCCAAAGTAAGATGAAGAATGTTTCTAATAATGAAAACCAAATAACCTTTAAAGATCAAGCCCACATATAATAACTGTCTTTGAAAATGATGAGCTTTATCACTAACATTTTTACGGATCTGTGAGTCTTAGAGCCATGTAATATTTCAAATGATGTTCATTTTGTAATTGCGTTGCTTCAGATCTTCCTCTTTCTAGACTTAATCCTTAGACTTTATGAGATGTGTCTGGAAAAATGCAGTAGAATAAAATTCTTGTATTTTTTAAAAGATCCACAATGATGGGTATTCCATAAAGTAAACCAACTGGTCAGATGTGATATATCAGAACTCTTAAGCAGTTAGGAGGAATTTTCACCATCCTGCTCATGTTAGCAGAAGATATCTGGAAAGTAATGTCTCTGGAAGCATTTTGCTTTTCCACTGAATTTGAAGTTGCTCATTCTGTTCTTAAATATATTTTGAGAATGTTATTTTCTTCTATATTTGGTTGTTTTGTGGTATCAGGGATTGAACTCAGAACCCTCGCTTGCCAGGCAAGCACTTATTCTACTGAGCTATCTCCCCGGCCCTTCTTCAATATTTGGTGTGATTTTGCTTTACTAGCTTTAGTGGTCAAGGATCCCAATGAGTCGTTGAAAGGTGAGTCTTTTCCTCCCTGCACCTGTCCATGGGCCCTGGCTGCCCTGCTCAACGTTTTCACTGGAGCGTAGTGAGCCTCTCACACCTCTCTCAGCCCTGCCTGACTTTTCTATCTCTGTTCATTGGAGGCCATTCAAGTTTTCTTTCTT
>NW_004524655.1:4190843-4223758 GCF_000260255.1 Octodon degus
TCTGACAAGGTCAGTCAAATCCCCTCAGGATTTATCCTGAAACCCTGTACTGCAGTTTGTAGATCCTTTGTCAGTGTCATTCATGTGGATGAGTCATGGCCATTGCTTGACCAGTTTGCTCTCTGTGAAAGCCTGAGAGAATGTTTCCTCTCCATGTGACTCTCCATAGGCACACTCTGCATCGTCGATCGCTTTCCTCTGTGGCCCCATAATCTCCTTGATCAGAAAATTTGGGACACAACTGAGTTACATGGTTATAAAAGTATTTTTGGTGAAATACATTTCATTGAGTTTTAAATGACTCAGCAAAGTGAGCATGATCCAGGCCTCCCATCTTGGTGTGAACACTTACCAAGCTACATTTAATTTTGAAAGTTAAGCATCTTCCTTTTGCTTTGGTCCTTTATTGCTTTTAAGACATTTTATATTATACTGTAAGTTTTCCTCACATTTTGATTTTGATTTGGACTAATGATCCCTCTCAGAAAACACTGTGCAAGTAGCTGATATTTTAAAATAACTAGTTGATGGTGCTTGTGAACTACGATGTTTTTCTCTCTCTCTTCACTTTAAATCTGGGATTATTAATGCAAATCAGAGATGAAGTCACCACTTGCTCAAGTAGTGTTAACCCTCTAGCTCTCTGTTGATGTACTCTTAAAGCAGTATTTTCCACTAGAATTGGGACCCTGGAGGTTCTGTAGTTATAATGTGGTCTCAGTTTTTGGGAAATGGAGTGTTAATATTAGGATCCCCAGCAGGATAGGAAATGCATTACTCCCCTCCCACTCCCTTGCCCTACTTTTGGAGCTACCTTTTAAAAAAATTGCTTTCTTCTAAAATAGTATAGTAATTTTAGTTCATTGGGTTTAATAGTGAGGCACAGAGCTTTAAGAGCTTAATTGTGGGGATTCCCAGGTCAGAATTTCCATTAGTAATAAAGTCAATTTGACATTTAGGACTTATTCTCTGAGGCCATTTTGAAAAATAAAATTTTTCAGCAGCTGAGTTGTAGCTTATAAAATGGATTTAATTGGCAAGAAAAGATGGCACATTTCTACTAAATTGGTTCTGTTGATGTTGCTTTTAAACATATTATTTCTAAATATGTTTTGAATTCTTTCTCCTCTTTTGTTATTCTTTAAAAATTGACAAGTGAGGTTATATGTTAAGGATGTTGTATACTTTTGGTTTTATCTTAAAAAAAATACCCATCTGAACACTTTAGTTTCAGAGAATTCAAGTAATTTAACAGATTTGATGTCCAGGGATAATGTTTTCCTAAAATCATTTAATTTAGTACCTGAGAATCCCCAGAAGGTCTTGGGAATGTGGGATCAGGTGGCTTGGAAGTTGGCTGCTGTAGTGCCTGGAGACCTTGGTGGATGTCAGGCCACGCTCCGTGGGAGAGCCAGAGGTGGCAGACAGGACAGCAGTCGCTACTCCTGACAGGCACTATGAAACCAGTCAAACATGTGTTATTAGAAATACAAGAATATAGTAGACATAGGTTTTTTTTTTTTTTTTTTTTTTTTTTTTTTTTTTTTTTTGGCTCTACTTAGCTCTGTATTGAGCTTGTTTTCGTGCGGTGATGTATGTTCATACCACACCCATGACCTTGCTTTAGAGATTATTTAGAAAGTAGAATCAGAGTGCCTGCAAGCTAATTGCATTTTGTTTTGTTTCTATCTCTTTAATAACCCGTAGTTTCCATAGAATAACTGTGAGTGTTCTTTTTCTTTTGTATTTTTATTCTAAACATTACTTAAGACATTACTGTTTACATAGTATAGGTGGCTTAGATACGGGAGGGAAACCAAGCGAAATGTTAAAAGATTGCTGTGAACTAATGTGGTGTGGCCTTATGCATTGTACAATGCATAAGGCCATACCACATTAGTGCTTAACTTAATGAAGGGCCTCTGACCCAGTTTGCCAACTAATAATACATGGCGAAAAGCAACTTTAAAACTTGGATTTAAACTAGTCACACTGTTCTTCTTGCATTTGTGATTCACTTTTTTAAAACAATGTTTTCAGGAACTAACAACTAGGAAATCTGTTTCTAGCTCCTAAGTAGCAGGTTAAGGAGTGCTTAGACCTAGATTGGAACAAGCTCACTGTGGGAGAGAAGGACATCCTGGAAGGTGCTGGCTAGGCAGTAGATTATTTCATTGTACTAGCAAATCAGAATCTGGCTCCTGCCTCCAGAGAAATGAGAAGAAGATGCAATACTTTGCTGGGAGATGTGCTTGGGTAGACTTTACATGTATGTATAGATCTGTGTAGCTGGGTTTTTGTCGACAGTGAACCAAAGGTTATGCTTTCACCTGAACTGGGGCTGGCTTCAGCCAGAGCAATGAGTAGCAGCTTAGCTTAATTCCTAACTCTTGTAAGAAACAGCTGCCTTTTCTTGCTGTTGTCCCATTTGGGCTGTGGCCTTCCATTCTTGGAAGGATAAACTTCTGTAGGTTGGAAGTGGTTCTGTACTGTAGGCCAGGAGAATAGATGCAGGGGCTGAAAGGGGAGCTTCTGGCTTGTGTCCTCCTCTAAAGCAGCTTTCTTGCTTCTCTAGGCCAGATCATGCCACATCTGATGCTCTTTGGTACATGCCGTAACTTCAAAGCTTGGCCTAACTGGCATTTGCCAGATGAGATTATGAGATGTTGCCCCTATGAAGCTCCACGGCAGCAAGGACCTGGAGCCTTGGTCACTCTTTTTTCCCAACCCCTGCAGTAGGCACTTGATGTTGAGTGACTGAATGAAGGGCTGAATTCAGCCTTCTTTCTGTGAGTTCCTTCTTAGACAGAAAAGAGGTAACAAAATTTTTCAAACCCACCCACTTGTTTTGTCCACACAGCTGCCTTCAGTGTTTGGGGGTGCAGCTAGAAAGTAGAAACAGATTTTACTGTAAAATTTTTACTTTAGTTTTTGAACTGGGTCATTATAAGTTCAAATAAAAAGTAAATCATAGTTTTCCAACTCTTTCCTCAGTTGCTGCTTTTCCTTTTGTAAAGGGACCAAAGATTGTAAGATTAAGAAAGAAATGTCATCCTATCTGAGGATGAGAGCCTTAAAATCTTCTGAAGTCCAACTCTTGCTCAAATACAAATGATTAAGACGGCTTTATGTTTTGTTTTTTTTTTTTTGTTTTTTGTTTTTTTTTTTTACATTTGTGCCCTGTTTTTGCAGGTACCATAAGAGCCAGGCCATCTACCTGGAGTCAAAGGATAACCAGAAACTGAGCTGTGTGATCAGCTCAGTTGGAGCCAATGAGGTATGGACTGAATTTCTTCACTGAGGAAAGCAAAATGTGCTCTGTGAAGAGCAGAAAATAAGAAAAATCTGAAAGTTCTATCAATAAAGTAAATGATAGGCTAGGCATGGTGGTGCACGGCTGTAATGCTAGCACTTGGGAGGCTAAGGCAGGGGATAGTTCTGAGTTTGTGACTAGCCTGGGCCACAAAGTGAGCTCAAGGCCAGCCTGAGCTGCATAGCGAGACTGTGTCTCAAAAAAGAAAAAAAGTGAAATCATGTCTAATATGTGTGGGTTTAACGCAAAAGTTAATACTTTGTGGCATAGTCAGAGCCACCCTTTAAGCTCTGTCTCATACGTGTTTGCATCCAGTGTGTGGAGCCCTGAGTATCCCTGGTAGCATTGGTGAGCTTTCTCTGCAGTATTTGATCTGGGAGCCACTGAGCTAGCGTTGAGGAGAGAGCAGAAGGCAAGCATGTGAGATCTGTACCTTCCTGGCCTCGCTTCTTCTGGTGTCTCCTGAGAATGGGGCTTGCCTGTGGAGCATACTCCACCTTTGTTGTGTTATCTCCCTAGAGCTTTTGCATGATCTCATAGATTTGTGTCATGTATTGAGTACCTGCCACAAGATCCAGCACTCAGCACTCAGTGTGAGTGCATTTCAGTCAGCATGACTCCTGGGCTGCTCTTTGCCACCTGGTGTGTCCTGTTGTGCCCAAACAGTAGGCTGCCGGGCTCTTTGCTTGGGCGTTGGTCTCCTGCCAAAGGGTCTGTTTTTAACGGAGTTGCATCCACACGTGGTGTGACTACCCTACAAGTTCTCTGCATGGTCCTTCATTAGGAGAGTGTCCAGCAATGTCTATCTTGCATTGTTAAAAAAGGGTTTAAAACTTCAGTGGCTGGATTGGTTTGATCTTTTATCACTCTGCAAATGTCTGCAAAGAAATTGATTTTTACGTGTCTACCCTCTGTAACTTATTCGTGCCAGTGCACAGTAAATCTAATGAAACTGCATTATGAAATAACTTAAGCCTCTCGTATTCTCCCAGCTTCCTGAATTGAAAATGCCCTCAAATGTGACTAGTGTGCACGATGATTGTTTACTTAGAAGTTAGGGAGAGCCTTCCAGATAAATGAATGTCACTCTTGTCAGGACTCAGGACCTAAGTCACCTCAGGCCAAGCTGGAACCAGAACTGGAGCTGGAGAGGTGCCTCGCTTTGGTGAAACACCATTTGCACCTGCCCTCAAGAGTTGCTCTGCAAAAGCCCTTGTGGCTTCCTGGTACCTTGCTCCTACACCCAGCTTCAGAACTGCTGCCTGTTCTCCTCTGTGGCACCCCAAGGAAATTAGAGACACAGGCTCCATGTCCCCTTACCCAGCCTCTCCTATTGAAGTTACCACTTTTTGTCAGGAAAGAATGTCTGAGATGCATCTGGGAGGGAAGAGGCCTCGGGCTTTGCAGGCGGTGGGTGTGAGCTGGAG
Organism: Octodon degus; assembly: GCF_000260255.1. Lineage (NCBI taxonomy): Eukaryota > Metazoa > Chordata > Mammalia > Rodentia > Octodontidae > Octodon > Octodon degus. The sequence goes on from NW_004524655.1 coordinate 4,195,584, forward strand.
CAGCCCTTGGTTCTTAGAAGTCTTGCGGTGCATTTTTCATTTGAGCTCCTGAACGATGCTGGAGCTGTGTGGCCATGCTGTAACTCAGCTTTGGGCAGCTTTGGTGGTGGGTCTGAGTGCGTTAGTGACTCCCTGAGTCAAGCCTCTTGGGGTCAGTTTCAGTTTGAAATGGTTCTGTATGTTCCTTTAGAGGCTCAGCTTCATGTGAGATCTTTAGCTTGTTTCAATTTTAAACCAGTATATTTTATTTTTAAAGTCTGTCTGTTGCTGAATAATCACATTAAAGAAATCAAGGTGAAACTTGAGAACACGCTTTTTTAAAACCTGAAAACTGGATAGGGGAAGGAGGAGGTGCATCTGCAAGCTCAGCACTGTATAGAGGAAGTGCAGGCCTCTAAAATGCAGGCTTTAGGTTCCATTTAGTTGTGTGTTACAGAGAGCTAGGTGAGAAGAGTCAGAGGCCGCTTGAGCGGTGAAGAGCAAAGGACTGCCATCAGCACCGTGATCACTTGGCACGGGCGACTCAGCCTTCCCAGCTTTGGTGTCTTCTGTAAAATGGGGCCCATAGTATTGCTTACTCCACAGGCTTGTTCCGAGCTGCAGCAGCTCAGTGAGTTGGGCAGTATCTGGCGAGTGGTGCGAGTTCGAGAGGCCTCGTTCAGGTGCCTCTGCCTCCTCCCCTAGGTGCCCTGCAGGTACTGTTCACTAAGAGCAATAGAGGGCTCTGGCCGTCCCCTGTGGCACAAGTTCATGTAGCTCCACACCTTTGCCCTGTGGGTCAGCAGCACTGATCCCATCTGTGGGTGAGGGAAATAGTGAGGAGAAAAGATGTCTTTTTTTTTTGGTTGAATTGTTTTTTTAGGGGGGGTTTGGTGCCGAGGACTGAACCCAGGGCTTCCAGCTTGCTAGGCAAGTGTTCTACTGTGGAGCCAAATTCCTAGCCCCTAGAAAAGATGTCTTAACTGTTCTCTTTTCTTCAGATCCTTGCTGGGCCCCAGCTCCCTCATGGGCATCTTTTGTTGTTAGTATTGTTTTTTCCATCACAGCCATTAGCCTTAATTAGCCCATCCAGAAAAAGCAGAGTATCACAAGGCTAGATGATGTGGAAGTCCGTTGGGGTAAGGAAAGCATTTTAAATTTGGCAGGAAGTTTATGTTCATGAATAATATGTCTGTTGCGTATTGCTAAGCCTGTAATTAACTGAATCAAGGCCAGACAAAGTGCACAAATCTGTAATTCCAGCACTCTGGGAGGCTGAGGCAGGATGACTGCAAATTTGAACCCAGCCCAGGCAACTTAGACCATCTTAAAGTTTAAAAAAAAAAAAAAAAAAAAAAAGAAAGAAAAGAAAAAAATTAAGGGGTTGGGAATGTAGCTCAGTGTGAAGGCCCTAGGGTCAGTTCCCAGTACAAGGGGAGTTCTTGTGACCCAGGGAGAAGATGGAGCCCACGATTGCTATGCTGACTGGCTCTTGGTCAGAGGTTGGCCCTGTGGAGGAGAGGAATGCATCAGGGCTGGTGGAGCCAGGGCCACAGTGGCCACAGTCACTCAAGTTGTGCCTGGGCAGCTTCAGGTGTTGAGATCTCCCAGTGTTCTCCCCAGCCTAACTCCTGCAAGTATTGCAGTGCTCTGATTTGCCCCTGCGTGTCTCTCAGCCTTTCTCTTCTCACTCCCTCTCCTGTTCCTGCAGATCTGGGTGAGGAAGACAAGCGACAGCACCAAGATGAGGATCTATCTGGGCCAGCTTCAGCGTGGGCTCTTTGTGATACGCCGGCGGTCAGCGGCTTGACTTTCTACAGTGTCCCTCTTCCCTTGACCCTTTTTTTGGAGTGGTTTTTATTTTTGTTTTGTTTTCTTCTTACTAGAAAATTTTTAACTTACCGGGAATAACTACTTGGCCTTGGAAATGGAGAACCCCGTTGTGGATTCTGCAAGGCACTTTTGTGGCTGGCCACTTCCATCTTTCTGTCATTCTTTCTCGTCACGACTTCTTCTAGACATCTGGCAACGATGGACTCTTTCAGGAGTATTGGGAGTTTGTTTTATTTTATTTCTTTATTTTTTCTTTCACCTGCTTTTTAAAACCTTTGAGTTTAAAGGGACAAGCCTTTTTGTTAATTATCTTTAGGTCTTTCTCCTGTGACAAAGAGCAGGAAGGAATACACTCTGTGGTGCATTTTCATGTCTTGAATCTGATTAGTGGATCACGTAGCTGCTTCCCTTGTCAAGCCCAATTCACTGTTTTCCCAGCAGCTTGGGGCAGAGGTCCCAGCAGAAGGAGATTAATTCTCCTGGCTCGTAGCCTTCTCAGAGAAATTAATGCCTATGTAACATCTGGCACATGCCACCCATTCCCCTGGCTGAACAACAGGAGACTGCACTGTAGTAAATAGATCTGGGTTAGGAACATTTCATATTCATAATGTGCTGAAGTTACCATATTTTAAATGTTATTTAATGCAGGTGATTTAGTCAGACACACTTATTCTAGCTTAGGCTGGCACAAGCGATAATTGCAGACATTTTCATTTGTAATTCCTTTCCCTCCCTAGTTCCCAAGGAGGTAGAAGTAGCAGCTGTCGCAGGCTGGTCATCTGGCCTAGCTTGTAGGCAGGGCAGGGAGATTGACAGTGTAATGATCAATGATCTGTAGACCCTGCATAACCCGTGTCACTTGGTGTGGTACCATGAGCACACATTGGCCATTCTGCACCATGGAACCTTGTTACCAGGCCCTATTGGAGAGGCAAGCTGTGCTGTGGCTGCCACCAAACATGCACTCTTCCTTGGTGAGTCCTGGAGAAGCAGCCTTCCGTGCATGCTCTGCTTCTTCCTCTCTTTCTTTTGATTGGAGAAGTGATTGGTTCACTGAATGGTGGTGTTTTTGTATTCCAGCTGCCAACGAGGTTTCAAGCATTTGGTGCTAGAGTAGCTGTTAGGGTCTCTCTGTGCAGTCAGAACTTACACGTATTAGGACATCTTTGTCCGTACTTCCATTGGCTCCTTGATCACAGGCCTCTGGACTTGCTTCCTGTTCTCCTTATGATGTACATACTGCATAGCAAGTTGGGGTCTGTGATGACAGATCCCCTGAATTCTGACTTCCCTTGAGACCAGTGGTTCTCAAGAGTAAAAAGCCTTGTACAGATGTATTTTTGTTTTAATTTATATACATCCCTGCCCCCCTTTAAAAATTGGTGTTGAAGTCTTATTGAGAAAACAGGATAAATGATAATGTTTATCAAAAGGTCCCTGGGTGTTGTGTTTCTTTTCTGCCCTCCATCCCCTCATTGTTACCATCTTCACTATAGTGAACCAAGGCCATAGTGAACAGAAGCTTCTTTGCCCTGTCCTGGGCTGTTCATGCTTTGAGGAGCTACTTATTTGAATTGCCACTGTTGTGTGTCATATCATATAATTTGTTACATATTCAGTATATATTTGCCATCAAAAGTCTAAGAAATTAAAATAAAAAGCAACTGGATCATCTTCCTTGTCCAACAGTATGCCAAAGTGTCTTTATTGGAAAGGATTGTGTTGATAGCCACTGGAAGCTGTGCAGCAGCAAGTGGCCTTTTTTCTTTCCTTGTGTGGTGTCACTTTTGTGCTTTTGTGGAGTAACTTTGAAGACCAGTGTGCAGGCATCTTTCTTTTTTCTGTAATGTTTGAGGCCTTGTTTAGACATGGTCTTGAGCCTTTCACTGCCTTCACCTCAGTGTCTTCACACCCCTTAATCATGACCTTTCAGCAGTAGGGGAGATGGGAGCAGGCCCAAGGCACAGCATAGTAAGTTGTATTAGGATACTAGATTTTGTTTTTGTTTAGTTACCCCAGAGGTACAAACATGGTAGTGGAACCATCCTGACAGTCCTCCGTGATGACCAGGGACAGTAGGCCTCTTAATGGAGCTCCTTCTGTGATGCACAGATACTTAAACTAGAGGAGGAAGCAGGCTCTTGAGATTTCTGGAACAAGAGGTTTTCAGCCTTACTGGCATTCTTACTGTACAAGGTCTTTCGGTAGAGCCCAACACACATGTTCAGCTGTGTCCTGCAAGTGACCCTTTGCAAAAGGCTGGTCCACATAGTTCTGACCAGGAACTTGTGTGTGTGGTTTGGTCTGCCTCAAGTGTTGTGTCCAGCGTTTGCTCCGGATGTGTCCCAGTATTTATTTTACCTTCAAATGGAAGTATTTGTGCTCTCTCCTCTGTATCCGTTTCTCCCCAGGCTGTTGTCCTGCTGTACACTTTCTAGGTAGATTGTGTAGCCATACCAAAGGCAAAGTGTTTCCGTTCATTTGGATTTCAGTGTTTGTAGATGTCTAGTCTAATTTGTACTTTAAACTTCTAACTAGGACAAGATTTAAGATTCTAGAAGATGAATCTGAAAATCAAGCTATACATATTTGTACATGAGACCCTGTGTTCAGGACCAGGAGGCTTTTCTAAGAGAAATAGGGAGTAGGGTGGGATTGATTGTATTTTATAACCTAACTCTGGGTGGGTGGGATTCTATTTTTTACAGTATTTTTTGGTTTTATTTTTCTTTTCACATTTCCTGTTAGTCTTGAATTTTTACTAAATAATTTCTTCCTTATTTAACAATTTTGTTTTTCATCTGGGAATTTGGAATCTTGGTACTTGTATCATTTTTTTTCAGAGATCAAAACATTTTAATATGAGAACATGGTTAATCTGCAGCCATTTCAGGCAGTGGGTGGGCTTTTTATATAACATCGTTAGTTGGTACCATGAAATATTCTGAGAGGTGAATGTAAAAATGTAAAAAGATATTTTTTTTTTAAATAAACTTTATGAAAGAACACACATTTGTAGCCTGTCGTTATATCCATTGACTTGAAAGTGCTGGAAATGTAGTTTTAAGTTTTCCTTCCACTGATAGTGGGTAAGGACAATGGGAGGACGGGAAGGATATTCCAGGCACTTGCTCACCATCAGGAAGAGTAAGGTCGAAGGTGATGTCAGAAAGGCTAGTACTCAGCTGGGTAAAGAGCAGTCTAGGGGTGCTTACGTGCAACTGGCGTGCTTTCCTTGTTGGAGGTGATCCTTGTACTTGAGGGTTCTGTGCATGAGATGTGTGATTGAAACCATTATTTTGATACTGAGAGACTGTTACTACCCATGTACCTGGGGATGGTGTCTGTGCTGCTTTCCACAGTCAAACCACAAGGCTGCCTTTGCTGCCACATGTGCCTGACCTGCTGTGTTCACGATCCTGTGTGGCACACACACTGGGAAGGACAGCTTTATGCATTAGGTAATGTGGAGGGATTATTCCTGCTTTTTGTATCCTACTGTAAGACCATTCTTGGTGGAAAATGCACTAACCTATCCTAACCATTGAAATGTGTAAGAGTGAATGTATCAGTGTTGCTAACACCCACATCAAAAGCACTCCTAGGCTTCCTTTCAGTTACTTCTTTTCCTGACTAGTTCCTTGTTTTAGTTACCTCAACCTTCAAGCTCTTTGGTTTCATAATTGCTGTCATTTGGATGTAAAATACTCCCCAGAGCCTCCTGTTTTTTAGAGGCTTGGTGTTTGGAAGTGGTTGGCTTTTAAGGGAAGGAGTCTAGCAGGAGGTCTTAGGTCCCTGGGCTGTCTGGAGGGGATTGTGGACTACTGGTTTCTCACTCTCTTTGCTTCCTGGTTGCCACAAGCTGAGCAGCTTGCTCCACCCTACCTCCTGCTGTGACCTGCTGCCTTACCCAGGCCCAAGAGGAACTGACCATGTGCTGAAAATATAATGCTGGAGCCCAAATCAACCTTTACTCTTTTGAAGTTAATTCTTAGATATTTTGGTACAGTGGTGCAAAGCTGACTACCTGGTACCTGACTAGGGGTGTGAGCGGGCAGCGGAGGACTAAGTGGAAAGAGGAAAAGACTCAAGTCAATCCTCTCAGCCTCCTGTTTGCCAAGACAATTGGGGCTTCCCTTCTGTTGTAGTCAGGGTTTGCGAGGGAAAGGATTTAGTATGGAACATAATTCTTAGGATCATTTTATAATATTCACTCAGTCAAATGCCAAAGAGTACGTGCAGGAGATCTGTCCACACAGTAGAGACCCAGAGAATCCAGGTGAGGACCTGGATCCCAAGGCATTGTCCTGCACAGGTCCAGCTAAAGGCTTAAGAGCCCATGGCAGTGTTCTCTGTGAGTCCTCAACTGAGGACCTAGAGCCTATAGCGATGTCTCATGCAAGTTTGCCAACAATCTTCATGGGGAAGGTCGGAAGATCTTCACAGGGAAGGCTGGAAGCTAGAAAGTTTGTGCCATGGTATGAAGGATCTGTGCCAGCAGGCAGAAGATCTTCTCGAGCCAAGAAGTGACACTCAAGGACCAGAGCTTCCCTAAAAATAACCACAGTCATCAGCAACAGTGAGGTCCTGAGCTCCTCTGATGATAACAGCCAAGTTCATATCAGGAGAACTGGCACGACAGGCTTCTCTAGAATCAACAACACACCTTCTCCCCCAGTTCTCTCTTTCTGGTGTTGGCAGCAGTCCTCAGGTGGGCCTTCCACACCCAGTGCCATGCTGATTGAATTCAGCTGGGTGTTACATGTTGCCTATTAAGTTAATTCATCCACCATACCTTCATGTGAGGTGCTCTGTATATGCTGGACACTGTACTAAGCTCTTTATGGCATTTTCTCATTTAAACTCGAATCAGTGAGTGAGTACTATTAACCAAATTGAAGGTTGGTATATTAATATAATTAAGCCAAGCCTTGGCTCAAACCCAGAGTTTAGCACTGTACCTAATGTAATTGCGGGGGTAGGGGGTTGGGGTGGGTACTGGGAATTGAACTCAGGGCCTTGCATTTGCCAGGTAGGCACCTTGCCTCTGAGCTATATCCCTGGCACTGCACTGTATCTGATAAACAGTAAATTCTCTCTCACTGTTGTCAAATGTTTGGTAAAGTGAGGTGTAAAGGCAAGCTGGGAGCAGTGGCTTCTGCCCCCAGTGCTGTGCCCTCTGTGTTCTCTCATCTCTGCCTCCAAACAACCCAAGAACAGCTTACTGTCCCAGGTCTTCAGAGACGTTGAGGACTGACTGCGTTAGTCCTAGCAGGAGGTTCGGTGACCTCTCCAAGAGCACACGGTTAAGTGCCAGAGCCTAGATTTTCAGATTCCAAATCAGGTTTCCCATAACTATCTTGTTTTATAGTCCTTTCCTGCTCCCTTGTGTTAAAATACTCCAGCTGGTTCATACCATGGGGTTCATACCTGCCCGTGTTCTGAGCTATTATTCAGTGCACTGAAGTAGGAGACTAACGAGCCCAAGAGTTTGGAGACCAGTTCTGGTCAGCCTGGGTGACTGATTTCATCCAAAGATAAATAAAACTCAACATGTCCATGTGTATGTGTGGGATTGAATCCAGGACCTGGTACCTATTAGTCAAGTGCTCTTACCAGTGAGATCTGGTCTGGTTTTGTTTCGAAATCTGCTTTCACATTTTATGCACATGCTCATGGGTCCAATACTAGAGGTAAAAACAGTGTTTTCTGAGGATGCTTTCACATGTTGGTGATTTCTCCCTTGGCAGTGCAGAATCAGTAACCAGCCAAGGGGTCGCTTTCTTTATGCTTCCTGCATTCAATATAATGGTTTAAAAGGGAGAAAGCCTCTTGAGAGTCTAGCCATTACTGGTCTTCACAGAACCTACCTTATGTGGTAATCAACATGAGTGCCTTTGGAGGACATGTATCTAGATTTTTCCAGATCACTTTCTTTATGCCTACCTTTCTTACCTGTCTGTGGAGAAAGGAAGAGGGTGGGAGACAGTGAACTACTTCCTAAAAGTGTAGATGGATAACTGGAGACCTACATCTTGATGCCATCTGATGTCAGGGGACCTTTTCATATCCTATTATCCTGTGAAGGCCCTAAAATGGAAGAACGGACCACTTCCATGTCACCTGCTTCAGAATGTCTGCTCAGCTAGTAACCTGCCCAGCAGCAAAACTCAAGAGTTTGCAAGCAGGAGCAAAACCCATTTCTGGTCTCCATGGCCTGTTCTTGCTAAGGCCTTGGTAAGGCCAGGCCCCTTTCCTGCTTTGACACAGAAAGCACTAGATGGAATATGGACACCATTTCACTGTCTCTGGATATATCATGGTGAAGAATACCTTAGCTGTAGGAACTTCGGTGTTCACCTGAATAGTTTTTTCCAAATAACTGGTTATTAAGACAAAAAGATAAGTATTTTTAGGAGGTTCACTAGGAGGGAGAAGTAGATAAGATACAGCATAGGTACTGAGTTGCTTAATCCCTTTACCCATTTTCTCTAAGCTGTTTTCTTGATTACCTGAAAGATATAGATCTATAAAATAACAAAATTCACTTTACTGATATGGGAAGACCAATAACTGGAATCTTAAAAAAAATCTCTTCTGCGTTTCTCAGAAGCTGGAGACTCAGCACTGTGGCTGTCCACTCCCTACCCCCCTTCCTGTGGAGTGGTGCTCAGATCAGCTGATATCCCCTCTCTAAATGCTAATGAAGTAGACAGCCAGGGGGTTAAGGTAAGCGTATCCCAGGGCTAGAGCAAAGCAGTGCCCTAGGTCCTGGGGATCAGGGACACCGAGGGAAATTGGCAGGTATTGAAGGCAGAATTTTCCCATTGCTTGATCTAATCCCCATTACCCAGAATGTAAGGGAGGAGAGGTTCAGCTGGCTCAGGGCTTCAGGGGATTCAGCCCATGGTCTATAGGCTCCAAGGTAGGATGGTGAAAGCGTGTGATGAAGCAGAGTTGATGGTTCTGGGAAGTAGAGCAGCGGAGCAGCCGTGCTAGGGAGCAATGAGAAGGGCCCATGCAGCTACACCCAGGAATGTGCTTTCCTTCTGTCCTAGGTATCTGTTAATCCAGTGAAGTCAGTAAGTCAAGATTAATGGCTACAATCACTTTATCATTCCTTTTTCTAGCAAATGTCTATTTATTGCAGTGCAGTGTGACATTGTGTTTTAAGAGGAAAGGCTTTGGAACCAGAATTTGAATCTGGACTTCTGGCTTCACTGTCTTGAACTAAATTTCTCTGAGCCTCAGTGTTCTCAACTGTTAGTAGCTACCTCAGAGATGTTGAGGACTCCCAATATTGACAGATATAGCACTTACTGTATGCTAATTATTTTATACATATTAGCTCAGTCTTCATAACTCTAGGGAGTAGATACTATTATAATCCTCCGTTGGTACCTGAGGAAAGAAAAACAGGTGAAATAAGTTGTCTAAGGCCACACAGCTAATAAATGGCGAGCTAGGATGGTAAGCCCAGGGCCCCAGCTTTTCATACCTGGGAGATATTATCTCAGTTACTCTTCTCTCATTGCTGGGACAAATACCTGACACTCAAAATGAAGGAAGGAAAGACTTATTTAGCTCACAATTACTGGAGGTTTCAGTTCATACTCAGCTGGCTCCAAGGCACAGTGGCACAGGGCAGAGAGCAAGCTTTCACAGCAGTGGCAAAGAGCAGAGAGCAAAATGGAGCAGAAGCAGCAACAATGGCAACAGAAAGGAAGTCTGTCTCCCTTAAATTGCATTCAGGCTATCCGTCCCAGGCTGGGTGTAGTACTCACACCCATAATCCCAGCCTTGATCATGAATTAATCTCAAACTCTAGAAGTCCCAACCCATGACTGCATGAGGCTTTAGGGGGACAAATACACACAAACCATAACATATATATGTGTATCACGGGCTTGCACCAGTGGCTGCCAAGTCTGTGGAGACTGCTACCATGGCACTTGGTGTTGCCATTTGTTACTTCCTGTGCTTGGGTGTTAGTCTAAGTGCCAAATCATAAGAGACCAGGAGAATTTCAGGAAGTGAGTTTGATATCAACAGGCTATGAAGTTCATACTATACCTCAGCACCCGTGGATGGGTTGTGAATGCCTGATATGCAGATGTAAGAAGGGTTCTGAAGGCCAAGTTCGAGTGGAAAAACTGAGCAGAAAAAAAATGACCTAATTAATTTTATCTGCTGTGGACAAGGGAATCCCTTTACTTGCCATCCTTGATTTATTTTCCCTGTGTTTTGGAAGATGAGAATGGCTGCAGCCCAGGAATGTTAAGTGACTTGCCCAGGGTCACACAGCTGTATCAGGCAGTGCCACAATCATTTGGAGGCCTGTGTGTGCCAGCCTCCGTGCTGGAAAGCACAGTGCACAGCTCAGTCTGCATCTTGGCTAATGTGTTTCCTCAATTGGCTCATCTCTGCCTCGATTGTGCCTATAGTAGAGGTGATGGGGTTCATGAGTTCATAATCCTAACTCAGCCACTTGGTAACCATGGAACATTTACTCAATTTCTGTGTGCCTTGGTGTTAGGGTACAGTCAATCTATTGTTTCAGGCTTTAGCCCTGAAAGTCTTATATCCTCAGCACCAGGCAAACAGGGATAGCCGGTGGCCTTCCTCAGTTCCTCTCCTATAAATTGCTCTCTTTCCATAGAATGGTTTTGAGGATTAAATAATTCATTATGGGTAAAGCAGTTAGAGGTAGTGTTTGAGACACAGCAAACTCTTGACACATTTTTTTTTTTTTTTTACATTCTTCCTAGTGGTTAATTGCTGTACAAGATGCGGACATGATATCCTATTTACAAACACTATTAGAACAAATCCCTCTATTCGTTAAAACAATGCAACTATCTCTCCTAACCATTTTGAATACACAGATACAAAATGGACATTCATCTGTATCCCCTTTTTTGTTTAGTTCCGTTATTTGAATATTATAGGTGTGTTAACTCAGCAAAATATTCTAAAAGAGTCCAGTAGTCCTAATAGTATTGGGTCTTCCGCTTCACTGGCAATGTCAGAAATTGTTGACCTGAGTCCCCTACAGCTCAACATGACACGTCTTTGTTTTACCGGAGCAAAACATCCCCACAGAGAATGAGTCTTTGGAGAACTTCATTCCAAACAACACAAGGACCTCTGCCATAATCATTGTGACAGTTAATCTGGAGTCAATTTGATTGAGTTAAGATAGAAAAGATAAAGGTGATTAGATTGTGAAGTCACTAACTTCATCATTTGATTAACCAGTGGCTGATCATAGCTAAGTGGGCTCCTGGGAGGTACGGCCTAGTTGGACGATGTCTCTTTCCTTTCTAGCTCTTTCCTGCTCACTCCTGCTTCTTGGCTCTGCTGCACCCTTGTGCCATGACATTCTGCTTCCCTGGAACCAGCTAGCCATTGGCTAAGATCTTTGCAACCCTAAGCCAAAACAAGCTGTTCCTCCTTTAAGTGATGCCTGTTGGATATTTTGTCCAAGCAACAGAAGAGTGACTAACACAGTTATATTTGGTCACTTGCAACCAATTGTTTGGAGGGTTTTTTTTTTTTTTTCCTTCCACTTGAAATAGTAAATTAGCATGAGTTTGAAGAATGCATTAGTCAGTTTGTTACACTGAAATAACATTGAGTTCTACTGCACGTTAGATTGTGTTCTGGGTTCTTGTGTGAGATTCAGAAAAAGTGAGGTCATGTATTGGTGTCCAGGACCAGAAATGGAGCCCCATACAGAGGAATGGCTTGTGCAGCAGCACGGGATGAGTGAGTGAGCAACATAGCTGAAGTCAGATAAGAATGTCCCCAACAGTACAGCTGGCAAAGAGCTTCTAGAATCATTCACCCCCAGCCAGTATTTTTGTGTCCTTCCATAGGACTCCCCTTCCTTTTGCTTTCTGCTGCTCTCCTTTCTTCCCTTTGTCCCTGCCCTGCTTACCTGCCCCTCCTCCCCTTTTATATCGCCAGTGCAGTGGCTTGTGGCAGTCCTGCAGTAAGGCTTTCCAATTTCACACTTACATGCTCCTGAAAGTATTCGCAAACTAACTCGTATGTAAAACCAATAAAGGGCAACAGCACACATCGCTGTTCAACAGTCATTTTGGCTGACTCCCTTTCTTCCACTTTGATCATTCCTGTTCTCTCAAACATGGTGCTGTGACCTTAGCGGAGGTTGAAAATCGGGAGTATGGTGGAGCTCTGGAAGCATTCGTGATAAGAGTGAATAAGGGCCTTCGCTGACTGAGCGCGGTATGTCTAGGCAAGTGCTGTTTGTAGTCAATTAACTTTAATATAATCAACTACCATGTGGTGGGTATCCTCATGATTCCCATTTCCCAGGTGAGATTGAAGCTTGGAGAGGGAAGAGGGTTCCCCTTTATACCACATTCATGTGTTGCCTTTTCCTGTTCATTCCCTGCACATCCCGATAAATTCCACCAAAACACAAATGACACTTAGCTGTTGCCAGAGCCAGCTCCCTCTGTTTTTCTCACATGGAAATAGACACCAAGAAGGAAAGAACTCGCTTGATTAACACAGTTGGTTAATAATCACTGAGCAAGAGTTAGACCTCTGCTTTTCTATTTCTCATGCCAGTAATTAAAATGGAGAAGAATCCCAGTCTTGACTGCATGAAAGGCTGGGGACTTGAATTTCTGCTTCTCTGCTTAGATTCTCTGTGACTTTATGCAAATCATAAAACCTCTCTGGGCTCTATTTTTCTCATTTAGTGGGAATAATAATAGTTATGTTAGAAGTTTCTTGTGAAGATTAAGTGAGGTCTTCCGAGCAAAGCCACACAGTTGCTGTCGTGCTTGAAAAAGCCTTATGTAGCTTAGTTGCTTTAGAAAACGTAACCTAGCGCTGGGTTTGGTGGTGCATACCTGTAGACCCAGCATTCTGGAAGGCGACTACAAATTTAAACCCAGTTGGGCAACTTAGCAACTTCCTGACCCTGTCTCAAAATAAACAAAACCCACTGGGGATGTAGCTCAGTGTGAAGGCCTAGGGTTCAATGCAGTGGTACTGCAATTTAATAATAAAGATAATGGAGAAAGGAAAAAAAAAAAAGAGGACTGGGGATGTAGCTCTGTGTGGAGCCCTGGGTTCAATCCCCAGTATTGCAAGTAATAAGAATAAGAATAAGAATAGTTCACAGGTATCAGTATATATAGTTAGGGTGAGAATCTTTCCAATTAACTGCTAGATTAAAAAATCTTCTGAAGATTCTCAGGATCATTACCTTGCCCATCTTCTACATATAACTGTATGGCTTGACTTATTCATGTTTCCTAGCTTTTCTCTTTTCCCTCTCTTGAATAGTTAGTCCTTGAGATCCTGCTTTCCTTTTTACTTGTATTACACCTTTCTATTTGTATTTCTCCTTTTGAATTCTTATATTAGGGAAACTATACGATATTTACACATGTGTGTCTGGTTTATTTCACTTATGAGTATATGTTCAAGTGGCATCCACTTCAATATAAAGGCTTCAAGTTTATCATTCTTAATAGCTGAATAATACTCCATTGTGTAAAAATACCACATCTTTTTCAACCATTCCTCAGGTGATGGGCATCTTGGTTGTTTCCAAGATTTGGCTATCACAAATTGTGCTGCTATAAACATAGGCACACATATATCACTATGATATGATGATTTCAAATCCTCTGGGAAAATTCCCAGTAGAGGAATAGCTGGTTTAAAGGGGATTTCCAGTCCAACTCTTCTAAGGAGTCTCCATACTGATTTCCATAACGGTTGCACCAGTCTACATTCCCACCAGCAGTGGAGAAGTGTTCCTTTTTCCCCACAGCCTCTCCAACATTTGTTGTTGGGTGATTTCTTTATGATAGCCATTCTTTCTGCCAACATTTTGGCCCTAGCCTTCTAAGGTCAATTAAGACTCAGGACATATGAAAACTTGTACTGTAACATCATGTAACTCAGTAGTATCCCAAATTTTCTGATCAAGGAGATTATGGGGCCAAAGAGGAAAGTGATCAATGACATAGAGTGGGCCTAAGGAGAGTCACATGGAGAGAAAACATTCTCTCAGGCTTTCACAGAGAGCACACTGGCCAAGCAATGGCTGTGACTCATCCACATGGCTGACACTGACCAAGGTTCTACAATCTGAGGTACAGGATCTCAGGATAAATCCTGAGGGGATTTCACTGACCTTATCAGACCCAAAAGCTACAACTCTTGTTGCATAGGTCCTGCTTTAGCTTGGTCTTAACCATCCAGCAGAAAAGTATAAAAATGAAATAGAAGAAGTAAAGCCATGCTGTTATGTTGAGCTGTAGGGGACTCAGGTCAACAATTTCTGACATTGCCAGTGAAGCGGAAGACCCAATACTATTATGGGCTACTGGACTCTTTTAGAATATTTTGCGAGTTTGCATACCTATAATATTCAAATAATGGAACTTAACAAAAAAAGGGGATACAGATGAATGTCCATTTTGTATCTGTGTATTCAAAATGGTTAGGATAGATATATAGTTACATTCTCTTAATGAATAGAGTGATTTGTTTTAGTGGTGTTTGTAAATAGGATATCATGTCCGCATCTTGTCCAGCAATTAACCACTAGGAATAATGTATGCAACGTGTTAATTATTGAAACTGTCCTACAAATTTGATTTGAAACAAATAAAAAGAAAAAATTTTTTAAAAAAGGGCTGGTGAGATGGCTCAGTGGTCTAAAGCACCTACTTAGAATAGGCTAAGCTAAGCAAAGCACAGGGATGGTGGTTCAATCCCCCAGCACCACATGCCAGCCAGCCCCGCCCCCTGGTGGGCTGAGCTGGCCACACACACAAAATAAATAAATAAAACTAAAAAAATTTTTTTTAAAAATTTGATTTGAAACTGTCTCATTGCTATTTGTTTATCAATAAAATTATAAGAAAAAAATAAAGGGCTTGGGGCTGGGGAGATAGCTTAGTAGAATAAGCAACTGCCTAGCAAGCACAGGGTCCTGAGTTCTATCTCTGGTACTGGGAAGAAAAAAAAAAAAAAAAAAGACTGTAAGAATAAAGGGTTGGGGCCAGGGAGATGGCTCAATGGAATAAGTGCTTCCCTGGCAAGCATAAGGGCCTGAGTTCAATCCCCGGTTCCGGAAAAAAAAAAAAAATGAATAAAGGGCTGAAGATGTAGCTCTGAGTGAACACCCTGAATTTGTTCCCTGTACCACCAGAAATAAACACAAATACAAAGAAGTGACCAAAAAACAAACAAACAAAAAGTGACCACCGTGCAGACTGCTGATGCAGTGATGGCTGTTATCCTAGGGCTGTGCTACCTTGCCTCGGGTCCCATCATGCTTTGAGGGTTGAGGTTTCTACACCCACGCAAAGTAACCAGAAGCTAGTGGTCACTGTCTTCCAAAACACTTGAGACCAGCAGGGATCCAGGGATCCACTTATCCACTATCCCTGTAACCTGCTCAGTTGAGAAGAATTTAGACTGCTGCCCTCTGGGTGCGTTGAGAAGCCACTGACTGTGAGCAGGAAGGACAGGAACTGCATGCTTTTGCTCTATGCTCCCAACCCCCAGGGACTCCAGTGTACTACAGATCCCCATTAAGTGCTTGCTGAATGAATGGTTGGATATTGCCACTCCTGCATGCTATTCTTTCTAAAATCCAAGCAGGACCACTGTCCAGAAGCGGCTGCTAAGACTCAGGTTGCCCTGGTTCTATCCCCAGAAGCGGTTGCTAGACTTCTTCTCAAGTCTCCATCTTCAGTTCGCCTGCCTCTTCTCCAGCCTCCACCATGTCCATAAGGGTGACCCAGAAGTCCTGCAAGGTGTCCATCTCCAGCTCACGGGCCTTCAGCAGCCTCTCCTACACCAGTGGGCTTGCTTCCAGCATTAGCTCATCCAGCTTCTCCTGAATGGGCCGCAGCAGCAGCTTCTGGGGCGGTGGGGGCTGGGTGGCTATGTCGGGGCTGGTGGTGTGGGGAGCTTCATAGCTGTCCAGGTGAACCAGAGCCTACTGAACTCCCTGAACCTGGAGGTGGACCCCAATATCCAGGCCGTGTGTATTCAGGAGAAGGAGCAGATCAAGAACCTCAACAAGTTCACCTCCTTCTTTGACAAGCTTTGGTTTCTGGAACAGCAGAATAAGATGCTGGAGACCAAGCGGAGCCTCCTGCAGCAGCAGAAGACATCTTGCAGTAAAATGGATAACATGTTCAAAAACTACATCAGCAACCTCTGGCAGCAGCTGGACTCACTGGGTCAGGAGAAACTGAAGCTGGAGGTGGAGCTTGGCAGCATGCAGGGGCTGGTGGAGGACTTCAACAACAAATATGAAGATGAGATCAACAGGCGTACAGAGATGAAGAATGAATTTGTTCTCATCAAGAAGGATTTGGATGAAGCTTACATGGGGGCTGGGGAGATGGCTCAGTGGAATAAGCACTTCCCTGGCAAGCGCAAGGGCCTGAGTTCAATCTCCGGTTCCACCAAAAAAAAAAGCTTATATGAACAAGGTGGAGCTTGAGTCACGCCTGGAAGGGCTGACTGACAAGATCATCTGTGGTGCTGTCCATGGACAACAGCCGCTCCCTGGACCTGGACGGCATCATCGCGGAGGTCAAGGCCCAGTACGAGGAGATCACCAGCTGCTGCCGGACCGAAGCTGAGAGCATGTACCAGATCAAGTATTAAGAGTTGCAGACTGGCTGGGAAGCATGGGGATGAACTCTACCCCATGAAGTCTGAGATTTCTGAGATGAGCCACAGCATCAGCCGCCTGCAGGCAGAGATTGAAGCCCTCCAAGGCCATCATTGCTGATGCTGAGCAGCATGAGGAGATGGCCATGAAGGACTCCAATGCCAAGCTGGCCCAGCTGATGGCCGCCCTGCAGAAGACCAAGCAGGACATGGCCCGGCAGCTGTGCCCTGGACATCGAGATCACCACCTACCCCAAGGTACTGGAGGGCAAGAACAGGCTGGAGGCTGGGATGCAGAACTTGACCATCCACACAAAGACCACCAGTGGCTATGCAGGAATGGTGAGCTCACCCCATGGGGGCCTCACAAGCCCTGGCTTCACCTGCACCAAGTCTGCTGTGGTTGTGGAGAAGATTGAGACCTGCAGTGGGAAGCTGGTGTCTCAGACTTCTGATGTCCTGCCTAAGTGAATGAGCCACAGCAGCCTCTCCCAGCCCGCACCTCTCCCAAGGCTGCCCCAGAGCCTGTGAGGAGACAGTTATACAAGGGAGCATTGGGAGCAGGAGACCCACCTGAGGCTCAACTTAGCCCACAGCCCACCCTTGGGGGGCAATACTGCCTGAGAGTACCCTTTCTTGCCTGTGCCCTCCACCAAAAACCAATTAAATTGTCTTTTCCAAAATAAAGACTGGTTTTGCCACCTGAAAAAAAATCCAAGCAGTGTATGTGAAATTAGCAAGACAAAGGGGTACTCGAAATTGGCCACAAAAATATAATAATCCCCTATTTTTCCTCCTAGACATCATTTGACCTTTTTCAGTTGATCATCTTGGTATTTAACATCCATCTTTAAGTAGTCTTTATTATTAAAACTAGGTGTTTCTGTTCTAAGTGTTAGCTATTCACGTTCTCCATCCACTCTGTCATTATGGTTATTTCATAATGTTGATTAGATCAATAGTGTTTACAGTATTATGACTAGGTAAATTCTAGTCACAGCTGAGCCACATTGTAAGCTATGTTTGCTTTTTCTTTCCTTGACAGCTCTTCCCTCTCAGGAGTTAATAATTACTTGTAGTTTCTGTTTTTGTTTTTTCCTTAGCTTTCTTTTCTATGCACGTAGACTAGTTCAACCTCAAACTCCTCACCAAGCGTGTAACTTTCCACTAAGACGTTCTGATACTTTAAGTGTCCCTTCACTTTTGTCTCCCCTGGTGAAGCTTTCTCTCCCATGCCTGTGTTGCTGTGGACTGGTTGTCCCTTTGCCTGGCATCCAGCTGTCACTGGAGTCCCCCTCTACCACCATGCCAGAGCTCTTCTGTATCCCTTTTTTTGGTTTGAAGTATCCCTGTCTTATTTATCTGCCTTTCTATGTCTCTGTCCCCTTATTTTTCTGGAGTGCATCATTTACTAACTTCCCATGCATGACTGAAAATACCTCTATTCTGTCATCTTATTTTACTGAAAGTTTGCCTGCTGTAGCTACACTTTTAGGACTTCATTTCTAGAGCTGAAAAGGCACTTCAAGTGCTTAGTACTTACAGTGTATTTCACTGAGTGCCCCTTTCCTTCACCTCCGTTTCTAGAAGTTTCTTGTGCTGCTAAATCACTATTCTTGACTTTCTCCGCTGTCAGCCTTAGGATTCAGGGATGTGTGTGTGTGTGTGTGTGTGTGTGTGTGTGTGTGTGTGATCTACCTTCCATCTTTAAAAATCTGCTTGTTTCTCCTTCGATGCTTTCCATTCTGGTTAATTTAATTCTAACTTGCAAATCATTGTCTTTCAAGATTTGAAGTTACTGTTTTATTTCTTTCTAGCTTCCAGGGCTGCCCTTGAGAAGCCATTCGAAAGCCATTCTAATTATTGATCTGACTTTTTAACATATCTGGGAATTCACAGGCTCTTTAGAGTTTGAAATTTCATGATGATGGGCCCCGGTGTGGGCCAATTGTGATAAGCAGGTAGAGGTTTTTCATTTCTAGCACCCTTGAGTTCAAGGATTGCAGTCAGCCCAGGGCAGTGATGGCAAATCTTTTAGAGTTTTCAGAGATAGTTAGCATCCCCCTGGGGCATGTGTGCTGTAGGTGTGCCACTACCAGCCCAGAATGTGTATAGCTTCTGTCACCACAGACTCAACCAATCCCAGACTGAAAATGTAGTTAGGTCTATGATGGTTGCATCTGTATTAAAAATGTATAACCTTGTTCCCTAAACAATACAGTAAAAAAAATTTTTTTTTTGCTGGGGAGATAGCTCAGTAGAATAAGCACTTGCTTGGCAAGTGCAAGGGCCCGAGTTTAATCCCTGATTCTGCCAAAAACAAAACAAAACAATAAACAACACAGTATAACCACCATTTACATAACTTAAATGTATTTAGGACAGGGTCTACAGGGTCTCACTCCATAGATTGGATTCATAGTAATTCTCCTGTTTTCAGCCTCCCAAGTGCTAGGATTACAGGTGCGGGCCACCACACCCAATCTCAATCAGCTCACTGTGGGCTAGGCCAGCCCAGCATGCCAGGGATGGAACCCCTGCCACTGCGCTCTGCCTAAGCAGGTGCTTTAGTCTGCTGAGCTATCTGGCTGGCCCTCCATTTACATAATGTTGGTGTTATAAGTAATCAAGAAATGACCTAAAGTATACAAGAGAATATAGGTAGGTTATATGCAAATACTGTAGAAGGGACTTGGGCATCTAGAGATTTTGGTATCTGGTAGGTGTGTATGGGGAAGGCCTGGATCTAATCCCCAGAAAATAGTGAGGGGAAACTCTGTGTGCATTTCATGGGTGGAGTCGTCAGCCTCCAAGATGGTCCCCAGTGATGTCTGGTTGTCATGCCTTTGTGTAGTTTGCTCTCATATTAGCCTAGGGGTGGTTTTTGTGAATAGTGGCCTCCAATAGATGACAGTGTGGGGCTGGTGATGTAGCTAATGGTAGGGCCCTTGCCCGGTGTGCACAAGGTTGCGGTTTGATTTCCAGCAGTGAAAGAAAAGTGATAGTTACTAATATCAGGATCTAAAAGATACTATATTTCTGTCTGGCTTTTTCTCCCTCTTGAATCACTTACTTGGGGGATGCAAGTTAAATAGCCCCATAGGAGACTCATATGGCAAGGAACTGAGTCTTCCTGCCGGTATCTAGCTAGTAATGGAGTGAGTCACTGTGTAAGTGTAGCAGATCCTGAGCTCCAGTCAAGCCTTCAGATAACATGAGTCCCTACCCACAGCCTGAGTGCAGTCTCTTTGAGACTCTGAGCCATAGCCAGCGAGCTGTGCTGCTCCCAGGTTTCTGACCCTCAGATATGGGGTTGGGAAATAAAACATTTGTTATTGTGAAATACTGAGTAATTAGAATGATTTGTTATGTAGCAACAGGTAGCTAATATAATGAAGGATTTCCTTCCCTCCCTTTCTCCCTCAGTCTCTCCCCTCCCACTCTTCCTTCATGCTTAGGATCCAGCCCTTGTGCATGTTAGGTGCGTTGCCTATCTCTGAGGTACAGCCCTAGTCCCCTTCACCTACATTTCTAGAGGACCTGGTCCTTTTCACCCACCATCCTCAGCTTCCTCCACTGAAATTTACATTCAACTTCTGCAGTTTGAGTTTCCTCTTTCTAGTTCTCTTCAGTTTGATGACTTTGTCCTTTTTTCCCTTTTAAATCCCTTTATGATTGTTTTAGTGGGAGGACTTCATGGAAAAAAGAAAACAGATATGTGTATTTAACTAACACTACTTCAGTGCTCAATGCCATGCCTCCCTCCCTCCTTCCTGCCCTCCCTTCCCTCCACTCCCTCTCCTCAGGGACCTTTCCTGGATCATTCAGCTCCTTGCTTATCAGGACAGTGAAGGGGACATTAGATTTCTCATAGCCAGTGTTGTTCTGAGGTCATAGCCTATGATTAACTAAAGTGGGGACACTGTAGATCACTCCCAAATAGTCAGTACATCCTTCCTTATCTCCACACTGCTGATTTGGACCTGGTTACATTAGTGGCCTCTAACTGCAGGTTTTGACTTCAGAGCCCAGTGTCAAGATTAAGGGAAGGAATCTACATACACACACTTTGAAGGTCCGAATGTGTGTGTCTAATACGAAGCCTCTGAGTTTAGATGCATATGTGCCCAATACACAACATCACAAAAATGAGCTTCTTGCAAACAAAACTAGGTCTGGTCTGTAGGTGAATTGAGAAGGATGAAAAATGTTTAGCTGAAAGTATATTTAAATATTCATGACATCTTCAAAGCAAAGCTGTTGAAAAGGCTAAGCCACCTGGAACACAGCTGTGATAGTACAATGAGGCATCCAGAAAAATCAGAGTCCCGTGTAGGCTGCAAGGACTACTCAGAGGTCACCTAGTCCGGGCCCCTGCTGTGCTGTGATTAAAAGTCATTTCAGGTTTATCATGTCTGTTATTAGTGAGATTAAATTAGTATTTAGGAAGTTGTAGTAGGGTCTTGCCATCTTAAAAATAATTATATATGTACTGTACAACTTATTGAGGGTAACAAATTTGATTTGTTTACCACCTAAGCTTCCTGATGAGATTTTTTTTCTTTGGTTGGGGGAGGGGTATGGTTTTAAGGATAGCAGTTATGTGGCACACTCATCACTGTCCTCCTCGCCTCCTCACTACAGCGGTGTCAGACATTACTAATCAATCATGGCCCTCATTCTCGCTAGGCTCTGATGAGGTCTCAGGATCTTTTCCCACTGTGTTCCTGGCAGCTATTAACAGCTAACTGGTTTTCTGTAACCTGAACATGTTGTAGCTCTATAACTAGAACTGACCAGTGCCCATCTTTCCAGAACAGACTAAGGTAGGCTCTTATTTCTTGTGGCCTAAAATCACTGTAATTTTATTTCTGTTTCGGCATTCTACATCCATGTTTGTCCTGAGCTTTGACTTAAATTCTAGGAATTTAAGTGCCTGTGCAGTTGCTTTCCTGGGCTAAGTCGCATATTTTAATTTAATTTATTTATTTGTGCGTGTGTGTGTGTGTGTGTGTGTGTGGCCAGCTCAGCCCACCAGGGGGCGGGGCTGGCTGGCATGTGGTGCTGGGGGATTGAACTGCGGTCCCTGTGCTTTGCTAAGCTTGTTCTAAGTAGGTGCTTTAGACCGCTGAGCCATCTCACCAGCCCTAAGTCGCATATTTTATATTTATTCTACTGCATGCCATAACCTTTTTATTCTAAACTAGGGGTCAGTGAATCAAGGCTCATGGGCCAAATCTAGCATGTCATCTGTTTTTGTAAATAAAGTTTTATTAGAGTGCAGCTACACCCACAGAGAGCTTCATTAAGCTGTGACAGCTTTCACATTGGAAGACAGAGTTGAGTAGCTGTGACAGAGACTGTCTGGCTCACAAAGCTGAAGATACTTCCTGTCCTGATTTGTATGGAAGTTTCCCGATCCAGCTTTGTGTTCTCATTCAAGTCTTTTTTCATTCTCGGCTGGTGTCCAATATTTTCTCCATGTACACTGAAATCTTTTACTAACCCAATTAATTAACTTTGCCCAGCCTGCTTTTCTGTGTTATGCTCACAGGGTCTCCTGAGCCCTGCTAGGTGATAATACCCCCTACCATTTGCTGAATACTTGCTATATAGTCCAGGCAATGCTAAGCACTGTATGCAAATTAAGTGAGCATGGGTAAGTGAATTGCTTGGCATGTTGCCTGGTATAGGAAAAGTACTCGATTCTTTTTAATTTTTATAACAGCCCTACTAAGGGGCAGTTATTATTAAGTAGTTTAAGTAACTTACCAGGGTGGCTGAGCTGGTAAGTGGTAGAGCTAGGTTCCAACTCACTTTACGTGCTGAACTTGTGACCTTTTCATTAAACTGTTCCCACTGCATTCTCCTGGCTTGCCAGCATGGTATTCTGTCAAATAATTACCTAAATGGGCCTTACATAAATGGAAGTATGGTTGTTCCTTGGTATTTTCAAGGGATTTTTTTTTCTAGCATCCCCTTCAAATATCAAAATTTAGATTTTCAAATCCCTTATATAAAATGACATACAGCATTTGTGTATAACCCATTCGCTTCTTCCTGAGTGCTTCCAATCATCCCTGGTTACTTGGAACATCTAATGCAATGGAAATGCAATATAAATAGTTGTCACAATGTATTGCTTAGGGAATAATGACAAGAAATAAGAGTCTGTATATGTTCAGTATAGACCCAACTATTAGAGCCCTAACTACACAGTATGTGATTTGTGGCTGGTTGATCATGAAGCTAGCAGATATGCAAGGTTGACTATATTATTTCTAAGTATCCATGTATGCATGTAGATATCTATATCTGTGTAATATTGATATGTAAAATATGTGTTATATGTGTATAGTAGTCCTTTGCTATTTTACAGTTCGACTTTTGTGCATTCACTGTTTTGTGAGTTTTCAAAAAAAATTAATCTAAATTTTTTATCAAGCATTTTTCACTATGTAGCAGGATTCTGCAGTACTATACAATATGCATATATTGTCAAAATTACATAGGTGGCGCCAGTGAGGTAGCTCAGTGGACTAAGGTGCTTGCTTAGGCAAGTTTAGGCAAGGGCGGGGACCGCAGTTCGATCCTCAGCACCACATACTGCGCCAGCCCTGCCCCTAGCCAGAGTCTGGGCAGTGCTGGGGAGGCTGAAAGCAGGAAGATCACTATGAGTCTGCACAACAACCAAATACATTACAAAAAAAATTACATGAGTTTAGAAAATGGTTAACAACATTAGAAACATTTTTAAAGGCATGGGAAGGGTTTATAAAGTCTTAAAATCTATATAAATAATAAAATAAATATAATGTCACTACTTTGCTGATTTTCACTTATCATGGGGGTTGTTTGGAATGTAACCTCTGTGAGTGAAGGACCACTATAATATATACACATATAATATATTGCATATATGTAATATGCTATAAATGTAATATATACATATGTACTATGTTATAGATATATAATGTGTATGTCTCTGTGTGTACCTACACTTAATCTATGTGTGTGATATAATATATTATCTCACATATTCCTTACAAATAGTCAGGTGAGCTATTGTTCCTGTTACACAGATGAAGAAACTGAGGTGGAAAGATTGTCATACAGCTAGTAACCTGCTTGTTAACATAGTTCAAAGTTGATGTTATTAAAAATGCTTTCTAACATACTGAATGATGAGCAATCATTGTACGTCCCCAAGCTGCCATTTGCCCAGCAGCCTCTACAGTACACCTTATAGAGCACTCATCCCATACCAGGTACTACTCATAATCCTTCATACATTTTTCCTATAGTGAGCTTCCTTTCCAAGGGCTCACTCACTATAATTATCTAATATTTGTTTTCAATTTATTGTGCTTAGTAACAGATGTTTGGGCTTGTGTTCTCAATTCTTCCAGTGACTTTGAAATCCATTTTCCCATCTGTGTAATTGGAAGGAAAATACCCACTTTCGTATCTTCTAACCCTCAAGGTGTATAAGATTTCAAAGAAGCGGGTTTGTATCAGTTTGCTCAGTGGAAGTCTGTGGGTAGGATCCAACACAGAGGTATTTTCTTTGGCTTATTCTGAATTAAGAAATTGAATTAATTTAAAAATTAAAACTTAAAGCTGAGAGATTTTTGAGTTTCTCTTGAGTAAGTAGATAATCTTGCAGGACTAGAATTTCTCTTGAGTAGGTCGCTAACCCGCCGGGCACCTTGGCAGCAGCTCAGTGGAAGCCTTTCCCTGTGGTCAGAGCAGTTCTTTCCTTTCAGCTGGTCTGTTCACGTCTATTGTCTCATCCTGACTGGAGCCATAGCAGCTGCTATAAAAAGGCCCATTTTAGTCATTTCCTTTACCCTGTGGTCTTTTTAGACATTTGAATTTGAACTTGTACATTTAAGCAGGAGAGATTTCAGCTGAGCATAAGAAAGAAGATCATCAATGAGGTGAAATGTACTTTCTAGTCTTTTCACTTGAATTGATAGAAAAACCTTAATTCCCTGATTCTATGTACTTTAAAGGGACTTGCCTTTAAATCAGAACAGGACTTCTGGAGTTAGGATAAAGGAAGAAATGCTGTGTAGAACATGCACGTGCATCAATATAGACAGTGAGGACTACTTATTGGGGGCAAAGTGCTAGCTATTTAGGGTGATGGAGGAGTTTTGCGCAAATCCCAGCAGGGTTCCCAAGAGAAGCCCTTCAGTACCTCGGACAGCACCAACTTTTGTGGGGTAAGTCAATTTGCTCTTCTACAGGGGAAATACATCCAATAATGTGTCACTTAACAATGGAGTCACATTCTAGGAGATGTGTTATTAGGTGAATTTTCTGTTTTGTGAACAACACAGCGTGTACTGATGTAAACCTAGATGGTACAGGTCAATCATTCAACGTGGCTTTTTTTTTTTTTTTTTTTTTTTAAATTTGGTACGGGGTCTTACACTGCGCAGATTGGATTTGTAGTGATCCTCCTGTTTTCAGCCTCCCCAGTACTGGGATTACAGGCATATGCCACCATGCCCAGACTCAGTTGCTGGCTCAGTGCCCCTGGGGGCAGGGCCAGCATGGCATGTGGTGCCAGGGGATTCAACCCTGGTCCCTGTGCTTGCCTAAGCAGGCGCTTAGCCCACAGAGCTATCTTGCCGACCCCTAACATGGCTTCTTGCTGCAGTTGAGTTACAGTAAACGTGAGATATATGAGGCCCAGCCATCATAACACAGCATAATGTTTTCACTTACTTTTTGATAAGGAGTACATTGTAAAATAATGATAGAAAATACAGTATAATAAATGTACAAAACAGGAACATAACAGTTTGTCATTATTATGTGCTGTGCACAGTTGTGTGTACTAGACCTTTATGTCCCTGACAGCACAATGCATTTGTTTGCACTAGCGTCCTCACAAACAGATGAGTAATGCACTGTGCTGTGATACCACGATGGCACGAGGTGACAGCGTTTTTCCAGTTCTGTTATCATCTATGTGGTCCACCATTGACCAAAACATTATCATGTGGTATGTGACTGTGCTTTATTTGGCATACTCTTCAATCCAGCTAACTCTTTTTAAAAAAATAAAAATCATTTAAAAAATGATTGTCATTCTTTTATAGAACACTAGGAAATGAAAACATAAGGGATTCTGCTAAAATGTTGATTCTTCAGGACATTTACATTATTTTTATGGCCCTTCTTGGTTGATCTATCTGCTTGTTCTCAAGGCCAAGATGGTTGGGGAGGGGGTTGTGTCTTCTTCTTGAAAGCCACAGGTCATTTGCTTGCTTCCTGCACTGCGGTATCCACAGTGTCCGGTGCCTGGCAAGCGTCAGCAGTGCTGCTACAGCACACCCCGCCATGGCCACGGCCCAGCTGCTCATCTCAGTCACAGGCAGGACAGTACTAATAAGAAGGAGGTGGGATGTTTGACCCCTTTGGAGAAAGCATGTTTTGTTTGAGTTTTCTGAACTAGACTGCATCTGCTTCTCCCTGCTAGCTTTCTTCACAGGAAATGTGTGCACACACGCACACACACAACACAGTAATTCAAAGCATACCACCCCCAAATAAAATGCATTACTGATGTCATGCATCAAAGTCCAGGACCTGGCTGAAGCTTCACATCTCTGTTTTTTTTTTTTTTTTTTTTTTTTTTGTATTTTAGCACAGGGTATACAGAGTCTCACTGCGTAGATCAGACTCATAGTGATCCTCCTGCTTACAGCCTCCCAAGTGCTGGGATTACAGGCACACACCACCACAACCAGTCTCAATTGCCACCTCAGTGTGCCCTAGGGGTGGGGCTGGCATGCACGGCAGGCCAAGGGATCAAACTCCCAGCCCCTGTGTCTGCCTAAGCAGGTGCTTTGATTTGCTGAGCTATTTGGCCGGCCCTTCTCAGTTGTTCTTTGGCAGCAAGCTGGGGAGCAGTTAGATCTTGTGGGGCTGAAAAGAAATCACCTTCCTCCTTCATGCTACCTGTGTTAATAGAATTTCTTCTGCCTGTACTGTACGGCACGCTTGCAGATAATCATGCACATCTGTTGCACTGTTAGCAAAATCATGCACTTTTTTTGGGGGGGGGCAGAACTGGGGATTGAACTTGGGCCCTTGAGCTGGCCAGGCAAGTGCTTATTCTACTGAGCTATCTCCCTGGCTCCAAAATCATGCACTTAACCTTCAGTGTTGATGTCTTTATTGCCCCCATATAACTCTATCCAAACTGAGTATCAGCAAAGGTAGGTATTTGGGATAGGACCCCACACACAGCAGGTCTACGCCTTGCTCTGTGTTATCCCCAAAGCATGCCTCAAGACAAGGTTTGGATGTGATCAGTTTATTTCAGAAATAATCCCACACAAGGAGGTGGAAAGTGAGATGAAAGAAAGGAGGACAAGAAAAGATCAAGACAAAGACAAGAATAAGGGAGTGACAGTTGTCCCTGTGCCATGGGGCACAATCCCACTGGGAACATGTGCACATGTAAGCCTTCTTGGAGCCACATTATAAAGTAGAAACAGATAATACTAGCTTTAGTAATACCTTTTGTGTATCCTGGCATATCTAACATGTGTCTTTTTCTTGTATAACCAACATAAAAATTATAAGATATGCATTATATTTATTTAAAAATTTTATAACCAAGAAGTTTATTCAAGGGGTAAAAGATTCTATTTTAATATTCAAAATAAATAATGGATATGATGTAATGAGTCATTTTTATATTCTTTTTTGAAATGTATTTAGTACAGGGTCTCCGGGGTCTCACTACACAGATTGCACTCGTACTGATCCTCCTGTTTTTCAGCCTCCCAAGTGCTGGGATTACTGGCACATGCCACCACGCCCAGTCTCAGTGGCCATCTCAGTGTGCCCTGGGGGCGGGGCCAGCGCAGCAGGCTGGGATTGAACCCTGGTCCCTGTCTCTCCCTAAGCAGGCACTTTAATCTGTTTAGCTATCTGGCCGGCCCCCTGTGTTTACATTCTGATGATCATGAGTGTTACACTCTTTTTTTTTTTTTTTCACCAAGCCTGCTATGGTTTTACTTCACATTTCCCCTCTTGGACTAACTGCATTTCAAATGCTCAACAGTCAGTCCTACATGGCTAATGGTAGCCAGATGGGACCAAAGAGTTCTCACAAGCACA
The DNA here is from genome assembly GCF_000260255.1 of Octodon degus. Classification (NCBI taxonomy): domain Eukaryota; kingdom Metazoa; phylum Chordata; class Mammalia; order Rodentia; family Octodontidae; genus Octodon; species Octodon degus. The sequence continues at coordinate 4,223,232 of NW_004524655.1, forward strand.
GTAGAAAATAACTTAGAATTGGCCCACAGTGGGCAGTGTATTTTCTGAGAGTCACTCTGGGGAGCATTATCTCCTGGGTATCTCTGGCCCACCCTGTAACTAGGGATTGTCTTCAGACCTAGAGATACGAGGAGTCACAACCACGTATAGGAAATGCCTATGGGTGATCTTCTGGAATACAGGCAGGGCACCTGTAGTGTCTGCTGTTATCCAAAGTAGTTCTGTGTTGGTTGACTGACATTCTCTGGGTTCCTACCTGTAGCAGCCTGGTCATCTTGCATTTTGGTCTTAGCATTATATTCTGCTGCTCATGGTTCTTTTTTTATATTAATTTTATTGATAAAGAAATAGCAATGAGATGGTTTCAAAACAGGTTAGCAGGATAGTTACCATGATTAATACATTGCGTATTGTTGTCTTTGTAGAAGTTATTCATAGTACAAGATGCAGACATGGTATCTTGTCTAAACACTATTAGTTCAAAACTTTCTTCTTATTCAACTAAGAGAAAGTAGCTGTATATCTAT
>NW_004524655.1:4223931-4229067 GCF_000260255.1 Octodon degus
ACTTCTGACATTGCCAGTCCTGCGGATAATCCACTACTATTATGAACTACTGGACTATATTGGATCACTTTGCTGAATTCATGTACATACAATATTTGAATGGCAATGGAATACCCATCTCTTGACAAAAGTAAACAAAAAATGTGCATGGTTCTATAGATTGAACATGACTCTAGGGGGCACCCTCACCTAGGCTTCCTAGCCTGCAGTGTACATACCATCTCCCAATGTTCAGGTCACACTGGTCACCCCCGCACCAGCCCCCGTGGGAAGCCATTAGCCTCTTACCTCTGACTATGCTTGTCACTTAGGAGAAAAAGCAAAGGAGTATTACTTGGCTGCAGTATTCTGTCTTTTAAGGGTCACTAAACATTTTAAGCACCTGACACTATTTCCTTGCAAGCCGGCATCATGAGTAATCAGGAGAAGGCGGCACCTTCAGGGCCCTGCAATCAGTCTCGAGGAGTCAGCTTCACACCTGCTGCTAATTTTAGCCTGCAATCTGTAAAAGGTACCCTAAGTCTTTGGCTTCGAAATGGCTCTCCCAGAGCTAGGAAGTGAGAAGTACAAGTAATGTCTGGAGTCCAGCCTTCCCCACTTGCCTCTGCAGGAGAATCCCTTCCCCCACTGGGCTAGTTGACAGTGCTCACCCACCCGGATGCCCCAATGCAGTCACGCCACCACGGAGAGCCTCATCATTGACTTCAATCCTGTCTCATTTGTTCCTAGGTGGTGGGGGACAAGCCACACAATTAGTATCAAATTAGTCTGATTAGTAACATCCAGAAAAAAAAAGATTTAAAGCACTTGGAAGGAAAGAAGTCAAAATTAATTGAATACAGCCTAAGAAAGCTGCTCAAAAATCAAGCATGCAGGGGCTGGGGAGATAGCTCAGTAGAATAGGTGCTTGCCTGGCAAACGCAGGGTCTTGAGTTCAATCCCTGGTAATGCCAAAAAAAAAAAAAAAATTCAAGCATGTTGGTCATTTCCTGTTACAGATGCTGAGTTAGAGCATCAGTAAGGTCAAGAAGCCCTTTCAGGGTCACACAGTAGGCAGGTGGCAGAGGATTAGCACCTGTGGAAGAGCTTATGTCTTATTTACTTCCCTGATCCATTGTGTCTGGCACAGGGTTCACGTTCTGTCAATGTCTGTGAAATGAATTGATGCACTTTTATAATATCTGGGTTACCTAAAGGTGAAAATATGTTAAAATTTTTCAAGTATCTATGTAGCATGTGTTGTTGTTCTTGCAAATCCAGCACTCTTCCTGCGATAGTACATCCCTCCCCTAAACTGAGGAGAATAATATGATACATTTGCAGCCAATCAGGGTATTCTGTTCCCCTCACCATGGGGATTTGTCTAGCAACTGACGTGTGAATCAACCCAGGGGATCAAAGACAGAGACTTAGCTCTGGGACTTTATTTTGGTCATGTTGTCACCAACACAGGAGAACTATCCTGAGATTAAAGCTAGTTCAGAGAAGAGAACTGAGAGCTAGAGAGAGCAAAGCCACATTTGAGTGGTGGCATTTGACCACTGGCATCCAGGTGCATCTGAAGCTGCTGCCTGTGATGTCAGCTGATAATACCCTCTTTTAAAATGTCAACTAGGATCATCGTTTGCACCTGAACCCAAGAGGCAAGTAAACTAGTTTTAGAGCATCGAGGAATGGAACAATGCAGAGTAGCTTAGTTCCTCAATGTCTGGTATTGTTTGGACATTCGCTCTTTCATCAGCCCAGAGATAGTGTCTTCTCTTTAGTCTTAGAAGATAAACTTTGATTTGCAAAGTTGATTACTGAATCTCTGTGTTTCCGTCTCTGTCTCTGTCTGTCTCTGTCTCTGTCTCTGTCTCTGTCTCTGTCTCTGTCTGTCTGTCTGTCTGTCTCTCTCTCTCTCTCTCTCTCTCTCTCTCTCTCTCTCCACACACACACACACACACACACACACACATATGAGGGCTGGAACCCAGGTCCTTTGTACTGAGCTACATCTCCAACTCCATGTTCCTTCTAAATTTTGAGACAGAGGCTTGTTAAGTTATGCAGGCTAAAAGCTCAATTTTGTGATCTTCCTGTCTCAGCCTCCCAGAATGCTAGGGTTATAGGCATGTACTACCATGCCAAGCTAAGCCTATTTTGCTTGTTCCTAGAGCCAGTGTCTCCCCATGTACCCCAGGCTGGATTTGAACTCATTGTGATCCTCCTAGCTCAGCCGCCTGAGTGTTGGGTTTACAGGTGTGCACCATGATGCCTGGCTAAGCCTGTGCTGTTGATGTTATCCCTGAATGGCTAAACTTCATTATTTCTAGATTTTATAATTTTTAAATATGCTATTTATTTTGTGTTCTGCCTTTTGCAGATTTCTTCTGGAATCCTTTGATTCTGTAGAAAATTGTTTGAAACCTAACTACAGGCCAGTGGTAGCAAACCTATGACCCAGGTACTGCAGCGGGCTGTTTGTTATCACTCGAAGCTCTAAAAGGTCTGCTGACTTTTTCACTACAACAAAGATTTTTAACCTTGACTTTATTGATATTTTGGGCCATAGCTTACTGTTGCAGGGAACTCTTGTTTGCATGTAGGAATTCAGAGCCTCCTTGGACCCTGCCCGCTAGATGCCAGCAGCACTCTGACCCCAGCTGCTAACACAGAGGCTGTCTCCATACTGCCAAATGTGCTCTTGGGAGCAAAATTGTCTCTAGTAAGAATCACTAAGCTAGAATTATTTCCTATCCAATTAAGTTAGAAAAATACATTTATTTTATTGTGAAGGTTAATTTTTTATTATATATTTGCCATAAAATGTTAAAGAATGGAAGTGCCCTATATGCCCACTAGCAGATAAAATGGTTAGTTTTGTATTTGACCCGGCCACAGGATGCCCAGATACCTGGTAAAACATTATGGTGAGGGTTTATCAGGAGGGTACTTCTGGAGAAGATTGTCAGTCACATCAGCCCACTGAGTTCTGGAAATGGCTCACCACCATGTGAGTGGACCTCATTCCATCATTTCAGGGTAGAACAGAAAGGTGTAAGAAAGGAGAAGTTTCTGTTCCTGTTTGAGCTAGGACATTAGTCTTCTCCTACCCTTGTGAGCTTCAGATTGGAACTAAGTCACACCATGACTTTCCTGGTTTCCCAGCATGGATTGTGAAACTTCTCAGCCTGCCGTACCACTTTGCCAGTTCCTGTGTACACACACACACACACACACACACACACACACACCCCTTATTTTGTTTGAAGGTCCCTGACTAATAGGTGTATTAATGCACAGGAACTGGGACCATTGTGCATTACTAAGGGTAAGGTAATAACGGCACTGCTGCTGTGGAGAACATTTTGATATTTCTTCAAAAAGCTAAACACCAAATTAACATATGATTTGTCAATTCTGTTCCTAGGGGTGTGTTATCAGTAACTGATTTGAGTAAGAACTGCCTAGCAGATTAATAAAGTTCTGGGTGTGTCTGTAGGTGATTGACATGGAGGCCAGCAAATTGAAGGGGAAGACCCGCCCTGGATGTGGGGAGCACCAACCATTAGGCCTTTAGCCTGCATGGAATATAAAAAAAGGAAAGAAAAAGGAAGTGTTTCCATTCTGCGAGAGCACCATGGCCTATAGACTTTGGTCTCCAGTTTTGTAGCCTTTTAGTGACTCTGCAGATTCCAAGCCTTGGACTGCTATTGAAACCCGTAACTGGAATATTGAAGCCTTAGAACTTAGCAGACTCTTTCCTCAATGGCCAGAAAAGAGCTCTTAAATCCTAGCTGTTCCTTCCTCTTAACTGAATATCATGGCTCATAGCACCTTGGCAACACATTAAACCAAATACTATGGGCCTAGGGAAAAGCTAATGACTTTGACTCATAATGCATTTTTTCCATTAATTTTATTTTTATTTTTTTGTATTTAGGACAGGGTGTACAGGGTCTCACTGTGTTGATCACACTCATAGTGATCCTCCTGTTTATAGCCTCCCAAGCACTGCCTTAGAGGCACACACCACCACGCCCAGTCTCAAGCACAGTCTCAGCACGCCCTGGGGGCCGGGGCCAGCCCAGCAGGCCTGGGGATCGAACTCCTGGCCCCTGCATTTGCCTAAGGAGGCATTTTAATCTGCTGAGCTATTTGGCCGGCCCTCCATTAATTTTTGTGTTGTGGTCAAATATATTTTCTATTTTAGCAATTTAAAGTGTATCATTCATTGTCATTAGTTACACTGACAATGTAGTATAACTATCACCAGTATCTAGTTCCAAAATATTCCATTAATATTTTATTACCCCAAATTAAGTAATAGTTTTCCAGTTCTCCTCTGTACTATCCCAATAGCTTCTACTCTACTTTGTCTCAAGAATCTGTCTATAATAAGATCACGGTATCTATCCTTTTTGACTGGTATATTTCACTTAGCATCTATTGCAGTGCATATCAGAACTCCATTTCTTTTTAAGGATGACTAAGATTCCAATGTATGTGTACACATTTTAAAGATTCTTTCACCCACCCATAGACACCTGAATAATCCTGCTAGGCACAGTAATGTGTAAGTACCTGTTTGGGTCCATGCTTTCAATTTTGCCAGTATGTACTGTTTTAATTAGAGTTCTCTAGAGGAACAGAATCAATAGAAACTACACATATAATTATGCAAGGGGATTTATTAGGTAAGTTTACAGAATCAGAAGAGAAAAAAGTCCACAACGGCCACTTTTATGCTGAAGAATCAGAGACTCCAATAGCAGTCGCAGGCCTGGAATCTCGCTGTCAATTAGATCAGAGAAACTCTTTACCTAGGAGAAAAGGTGGCGCACAGGGGCTTTTCTGCGGCCCAGATGCTCCCGAGAGGCGAATTTACAGTTCCCTGCTGGGGCTTAGAGAGCTCTCTCTGAATTTTCTTGTCTATCTCTGTGCTTTATGGGGGGTGGTGGATTATGGCATTTGATGATTTAATCTGCGTAATCTCTAGACAAAACATGTCTCGACTTTGCTGCCAGGAAAATGTTAATTTATTCTGCTTCTGGAGCTACAGAGGTAAATGAAGTGATTGAAGATGCCTTGTGTGTGTGTGTGTGTGTGTGTATGTGTGTGTGTGTGTGTGTGTGTGTGTATGTGTATTGGTAT
>NW_004524655.1:4229167-4234559 GCF_000260255.1 Octodon degus
ATGTTAATTTATTCTGCTTCTGGAGCTACAGAGGAAAAATTTTTTTTTTAACATTTATTTATTGTGTGTGTGTGTGTGTGTGTGTGTGTGTGTGTGTGTGTGTGTGTGTGTGTGTGTGTGTATGTGTATTGGTACACAGGGGTCCGTGTGAAGAAAAGCAAACAAGCCTAAAAGCAAGGGAATTGAAGTAGAATGTTCATGCATCTCCTTTAGCAAATTACAGCCCCCTGCAACTGTATGCGAAATGTGTCTAAGGTACGGTTATTTTCCTGGGAGCGTCACATTAGGATCTGAAAGAGGCTTTCGAGAATGTCAGTCTAATTTTGTGATATCTGTTACCTGACCCGTCTTTTTCTTTGAAGAGCCCTGGTCATTCTAGGTGTAAGAGGTCCTTGATATTTAAGAAGCACCTTTACTTGGGTAAGGGGCTGGGGACCGAGAGCAGCAATGGGATTTGTTATTATGTCGAGCTTGGTAAACTAGAATCCTTAAAAATGCCAAGCCTCACTGTAGTCAACAAGGGCAGAGTCTGCGCTCTCTCCTCTTAGCTGTCTCCCCTCCTTCCTGTCCACCCTTCTGCTCTGCCTGTGAGCCCTGGTGCTCCGCAGTCTTGTGACCAGCAGGGCAATTTGCCTTGTGTCCGGCACATAGTGGGATTTGTTAAGCGATGGCTTGAAAGAGCACAGCTACTGAGTCTCTGAGAAAGGATAATTTTTATTTATTTTTTTGTGGTGGGGGGGATTGAACTCAGGACCCTGCGCTTGCCAGGTGGACGCTTATTCTACTGAACTATCTCCCTGGTCCTGAGAAAGGATAATTTGCACCATACATAGAACAAACAGAAACTCCTGTACTTTTATAACCTTGTTTTAGGGGGAAAAATAGATAAACTCAGAGATTATACCTTCACAGCCAGTGGGAAGCTATTGGAATGTGATCTTCTTAAACAAGTACACTGGGTGTGGTGGTCCCTACTTGTTTGTTCCAGCAACTCAGGAGGCCACAAGTTCAAGCCCAGCTTACATCTTACCAAGACATTGTCTCAAGATAAAAAATACACAAAAAAGTATAACTTGCTTAGTGTTTACCACATCCTGTCGTGCTCCATTTATGACCTGTGAAGTACATTATCTCGACCAGTCATCACAGAAACTTGGGGAGATTTCTGAAAAGCCTGTTTTGCAGCTAAGGAAATGGAAATTTACAGGGGTGAAGCGATTTGCCTAAGGTCAAGTGGATAGCAAGCCTCAAGGAGCAGGATGGGAAGCTGGGAGTGGTGGTGCACGCCTGTAATTCCAGGACTCTGGGAGGCTGAGGCAGGAGGACTACAAGTTTGAGACCAGCCAGGGCAACTTATAGAGACACTGTCTCAAAATAAAAAATAAGAAAGAACTGGGGATGTACCTCAGTGCCAAGTCCCTACGCATCCTCAGTAACACACACACACACACACACACACACACACACACACACACAGAGTCAGGATCTGAAAGCCTTTTTCCATGTCAGACCATGTAAACTTTTCATGTTCTGATTCAGTTAGGGAAAACATCTCGTGTGGGAAGGAGTGTGCTGCGAGCCCTTTGGCTCTAGAGTGTCCTTCTGCCTTGGAGCCAGTCGACCTTAGATGAAACTTCTGAAACCAGAAGCCAAAATGAAACCTTCACACCCTTCCGTTGGGGGTGTCTGGCATTTTGTCCCAGTGAAGGAAAGCTGACCCATACTTGGTGCACAGCTCTTCATCGTTCTGAGTCTGTACCTGCTCGTTCCCCAGCCCAGACCTTTCTTCCTGAACCCAATTCTTAGCCTTATTAACCCCTATATTAGATTTATAGGGCTGCTTTAACACGGCACCACAGACTTGGGGAGCTTAAGTAACAGTAATTAATTGTATCACAGTTCTGGAGGATAGAAGTCTGATATGGAGGTATAGGCAGGGAGATTTCTTCAAAGCCCTCCTCTCTGCTTGGCTTTCAGTGACTGTCTTCTCTGTGTGAAGCCCCTCTGTGCATTGTCTAAATTTCTTCCTCTGATGACAACACTGGTCATACTGGATTAGAGCCAACCTTAGTGACCTTGTTTTAACCAATCCTTCAAATACCGTCTTTGCAAATACAGTCACGTTATGGGTGTTGGATCTTTCACACATGAACTCTGCGCACTCACAATCCACTTCCCAACTCCTCCCATCATCTAGATTGCAGGGTGAGTGTCCTCAGGGAGGCTTCCCTTTATTCTAGCCCACCCAATCCAAATGAGATTTCTCCATTATCCTCAAATACAGCACCCCGAGTTTATTCTCCCAGTATCTCTTTCACTTTGTCATTTCATATTTGCTTGTAGATGTTCGTTTATCTAAGTTAAGTGCCATGCATTCTAGGGCTGGTTCTTTTCTGGTCCATGCTTTCTCCCCAAGAATTTAGCACAGGTGCTGGCTCCCAGTAGACAGTCAGTGTAAACGTGTTGAGCGAATGAGCAGATGAAAGCCTAGAATCTGAGCAGGATCTTGCAATTTTGCTGCTATTCAAACTGAGACCAATGCCATTGAAAACATAGGTGATTCTTATTTATGTTTAAAGATCTGCAGAACAAGTGATTTCACACTAACCCGCAGGACCCCCCTCTGCAGCCTTTTGGCATGAAATGTGTAAACTGTAACCGGAAATCAATTCAAGCTCAAAGGTAGGCAGCTGGGGAGAATACATTTATAAAATCGTTGCTGGTGTCTGCTATGACACGGTAGCCCAGAGTGGCACCAGAGACCAGTGCATGACCAAAACTAATAGTATCAGGCTTTCTGTTTAAAAGATAAAAATTTAACCCTAAGCAGGGTCTCAGAACAAATTTCATTCCCATTCCATTGTTTTAGAAGGTGTCTAAATTCAGATTAGATTTGAATTGACTTTCTAAGTGGATCCATTTTCAAAACTTACTATTTGGGTTGTGTTAAGGGTTAGTGTATCAGTGCAATCTTATTCTCGCTTCTGGCTCATGTAGTCTCTGGAAGATCCCTGTGAGTTTCAGCCTCAGTCTCAGGTAAGATGAGAAATTCTAAGAGTCCTCTTGGTAGAAGTTCCTAAAGAGTTATTTTGTTGAGCCCTTTGCTTGTAAAAAGGTTGTTTGATTTGTTCAGGGAAGATCATTCATTTATTTTTATTTATTTAGCAAACATCTATTGAAGGTTCACTTTCTGTCAAATATTGCAGGTTACCAAAAATGCGATATAGTCTGTACTTTCACAATTGGTTTTTGAGAGTAGAGACCAAATCTTAGTCTTCGTGTGTGTGTGTGTGTGTGTGTGTGTGTGTGTTTTCCCTGCCTGACCCAATAGTTATGACAGGAACAACTGTATAGCAACATTTATTTTTTGTTTTGTCTGCTTTGTGTTGAACTCTTTCATCCTATTTTTGAAAAGTTTCTCATCATAAGGGCTCTTGGATAGGCAAAACTGTCTTCACATAACAGCTTGATGGGGGAAAGAAAAAGAAAGGGAGAGGAAAGTGAAGTAAAAAGGATCAAGATATGATATGTATATGTACAAGTTCTCCAATGAATGAATTTAATATGTATCACAAACATACTCATAAAAAAAGAAAGCTTGAAGACAAGGCAATTGTCTTCCCAGAATGCTTTGCATCACAGATGTAAGCATGTGACCTTGAATCAGCCAATTAAGTGCATGCATGTGAGATTTTAAAAAGACAGGAGCGTGATATAGAAATGGGGGCAGCGGGAGATCTATTCTGTAGGTCGTAGTAGCAACAATGGGCTTCTACAGGCAACAGCAGTGTGCCAGTGGCAGTGTGGGGTGCTCACTGCCAGCAGTGGGTTAAGGGAGATACCCTCTAATGACCAAGTTCTTGACCAGTCCTTTCTCTTTTATCTAGTCTCAAAGGCAAGAAATCCTGTTTGTTTTACTATGGCCCAAGTCTCTTCAGGGTTAGGTTTTTGAAATTTAAAGTTATATTCCCTTCCCTTTATTCCCCTTCCTTTCTGTCCCCTTCTCTCTGCTCTGCTTCTCGTCCCTTCCCCTCTCCTCTCCCCTCCCATCCCCTTCCTTCTCCCCTCTACTCCTCTCCCCTCTCTCACCTTCTTTCCCCCCACCTCTCCTCCCCTCCTTTTCCTTTCCCTTCTCTTTTCTTTTGGTATTCAGATTTCACACCGAGTTACATTTTTAGCCCCCTGTTTTATTTTTTAGTTTGAAACGGAGTCTCCCTAAATTGTTAAATTCCCCAGTCTGGGCTTGTACTCTCAACCCTCCTGCCTCAGCCTCCCAGAGTTCTGAGATTACAGTCAACAACCCCCCCCACTCCCAAACCCAACCAGCATTTCTTTACATCAAAGCGTATCAGCAATGCACAGAGACTATTTCACTTCATATTTTTCTACGTGGTTGACCTTTATTTATTTATTTATTTATTTATTTTTCTCTTGCCTGATTGTGGCTGCCTGGACTTCCAGCGCTAGACTGAGCAGGAGTACGGGAGGACATATCCTTGTGTTGCTCCTGAATGTGGCCATTGAAAGTTAAACCTCAAAAAAGATCTTTTCTTCTACGTTCAGCATCTTGTATCCCAACCACTTAGGTAGAGGAAGGTCATCTGATAATTCGACATACTTATGGTGAGAGAAAGAAAAATCAGTTAATCTTTCAAAATATCCTGGCTTATGCATTTTGTGCAGGCATTAGGGCATGCATTTAATTGCTGGGCTGAAGGTTGGCCATATTGGTTGTTAAAACATTAAAGTTCTTTTGAACTAGTTCAGTAATCTTATCATCCTGAATTCCAAAAACTTCTGCTCCTGCTAAATCTCTTCATCGTTCCTGCATATATTTTTGGGTGTAGTGTGGACATGTCATCAGAGTTTTATCATTAAGTCACTTATCCTAAGCAGCATTGCCTCTCCGCTGGGACACCACAGACCTTGTATAAACAAGGAGCAGATGTCTAGAAAAACAGGGTGCCTTCAGGAACCCGTCTTAATCTGTTTTGCTGGGACAATGCGAAGACTTCTAGGGTGCAAGATGCTTTGAATATCCCCAAGAAGTAAAGATAGGTAGCACCCTGCTGCTTAAAACCTCCCTGTTTCTTTCAGAACTAAGTTCTAACTGTGGTAAGTCACACGGCATCATCTGGTCCTTGTTGTCCTCATTAGTTGCTTGGTTACTCTTCTTTATTTCTTCTCTTGCTTTGCACCCTGTCTCCTGCTACCTATGTTCTCTTAGCCAGACTGGACTCATTTGTTTCTTCAAGGGTTTATCTTCTTTTTAGGTTCACAGTCTTCTCAAGTGGTTGCCTGTGCCTGGAGTTACGACCGTGCCTAGCTTCTCAGCTATCTCTCAGCTGGCCAAACTGTTGTGAGGAGTGGCTGCTCAGAGGGGTGGGGGAGG
>NW_004524655.1:4234659-4236387 GCF_000260255.1 Octodon degus
TTATGCAGAGTCTGCTTGCAGACACTGTGTACCCCTGGCCAGCTGGTGTAGTGTCCCCTTAAGATGGAGACAGGGGACTTCCAGGAGAGGCAGTGACTGACCAGCCCGATCATGGTATGGGGGAATATGTCACAAAGAGCTACTTGTTTGGGCCCTAATACACAGAAGGGTTTGTTCATTTTCTCTCATATTCATTTTTCCTGCCATCTCTACAGCACGGATTATACACTTAAATGTCTATAGGGCATTGATATAATATGCCATGAGTACGAAATATACGAGAAAAGGTGTCTGTCAAATTAGAAAGTGAACATTTCCTCTGATGGAAGCGGCTACTTTTTACTTCCAGCCAACTGTTTCTCTGGAATGATTTGTATTGCTGCTTTTAGATATGCCAGTCCCTGCCTGCTGTGGCCTCTCTACAGGAGGAGGATGACTTCCCATCCTGTTGCCTGGTCTGGTCAGTGAAGTGCGTATGGAGGAGCCACGTGTCATTTTGTATGAGAGCCTGAGGAGATGGTGCATGGTTCAACAAAATTGCATTGCTCCTGGTCACACAGGCTGTTGATGTTCCAGCTGGAACTAAGGGAGATGGGATGCAGCGACTTGGCCTTCCCACAGTGGCTGCCAGTGGGAGTGAGACTATCATCTGTGGTGCTGATGTTATCTTTTGCCCCCCTGTCCTGATGGATAGGTGCATTATTCAGATATTTGCATTCACTTTGTTTTCACCAAGGCGAGCCATGCATTAGTTGGTTTTCTGTCCTATGACAGAATGCCTGAGGAAATCAATGTAAAGGAGGAAAAGTTAGTTTTGGTTTATGGTTTCAGAGGCTTCCATCCATGGTCAGCTGGCTCTGTTGTTTCTAGGCCCAGGCAAGACAGAAATATCCTGCAAGACAGTGTGGCATAGGGAAGCTAATGGCGCCCAGCAGCTGGGAAGAAGATAGAGGAAGAGGGAAAGGGACTGCGGACAGGACAGAGTTGCCCAGGACATGCCTCTGTGGCCCACCCTCTTCAGCTTGGTTCCATCTCTTTGCTTTCTGACATCTCACCCTAATGGTGTCAGATTATGAAACCACTCCTGGGTTAATCGGCCGACGAGGTTGGAGCCTTGACAAGCCAGTTGCCTTTCGGAAGCTCCACCTCTGGACACGTGAGCCTTTTGGGAGACATTCTGGATCAATCGTCATGAGCTATAAGTCCAGATTTTGGTGAATTATATATTCCACATTGTGGGATAAAAGGACATGGATCCCCTACACATGAAAACACAGAGCTATGTTCCTTACCCCATGGAATTTATAGTTAAGGAGGGCGAAATAAACACCACAAAACACAAAACAATCACTGATTTATTCCTGTTGCAAGCACCACACACACACACAGAGAAGTAAAAAAGAGGTATTTGAAAGTTATTCACCTAGAAGAGGGTCAGAAAAGGCCTCACCTGGAGATGAGAAGGACCCAGCCAACTGCAGGGAGTGGAGGGGGCAGTGGACAGTGAGAGGGAGCCAGATGACAGGACCTAAGGGGGGTGGGTGGGGATTCCTATCCTTTCGCTACGGTAAAGTTTAGGAGCTGAAAGTTTACTGTAGTAAGAGTTCCAAATGGGAGAGGCAAGGCACATATGCTAAATAGGTCCTGGTAGACTATGGAGAATAATCTGGGCTTTAGCCTAAGGGAGCCATTACATGGTTCTTAACAACACAATGTCATGTTTTTTTT
>NW_004524655.1:4236962-4238801 GCF_000260255.1 Octodon degus
GGTCCCTGTGCTTTGCTAAGCTTGTTCTAAGTAGGTGCTTTAGACCACTGAGCCATCTCACCAGCCCCAGAATGTCATGTTTTGAATTTGGGAAAGTGCCATGCATTCTTTCGAGCTTAGGGATCATCTATTCCTTCACTGATGTGTTCACTCTGTCCTTGAGCATCCACCCTGGGACAGGCATTGTGCCAGCAGACGAAATACAAAGACGCATCTTGCCCTCAGAGGACTCGTGTCTTAACGTTAAAAAGTTAATTGTACATAGATGTCTCTAAGAGTAAAAGTAGAAAGTGGTGTGTTCTATTAGCCACTCATTCATTTATTTATTCAACACATATTTATCTGTCAGGCAATTTTTGTGTATGTTGTTTGTGTCATGGATAACGTATTGTGGGTCTTACAAATCAAGTCACCTGATAAAAGCCCAAGCATCTCTATTTCTAATAAGAAAGATAATCCACAGTTACAAACTGTTATGATGACTACAAACACACTCAGCCACCTTATTTTTGACCAAGGGGCCACACCTGTTTACTGGAAGAAAGCCTTTAAAGTTTTTTTCTTTTAATGTATTTGGTGCAGGGTTTCACTATGCAGCGGGAACTCATCGTGATCCTCCTGCTTTCAGCCTCCTGAGCGCTGGGACTGCAGGTGTGTGCCACCTGGTCTCAGTGGTCAGCTCACTGTGTGTGGGGGCGGGGCTGGCGTGGCATGTGGCGCTGGGGAAAAGATAGCTTTCTAAATAAATGGTTCTGGAAAAACTGGCTTTCCACATACCAACGACTAAAACTAGGCCCATGCTTATCCAACGACTAAAACTAGGCCCATGCTTATCACCATGCTCTGAACTAAAGTCAAAATGGATTAAAGATATAAATATTAAAACAGAAGCACTAAGTTTACTGGAAGAGATTGTAGGTAGAAATCTTGAAAACATAAAGGTAGGCAGAGAGTTCATGAATAAAAACCAAACTGCATGGGAAAATACTTCAATAAATCAACAACTGGGATCCCATCTCATTAAAAAGATTTTGCACATCAAACGAAATCACCAACAGAGTGAAAAGTAAGCCCACGATTTGGGAAAACATTTTAACCAACTGTCCTTCAGACAAAGGACTTCTATCCAGAACATACAAAGAATTAAAATAAAATCAGTCCTCCAAATTCAAAGATCCAATCCATAAATGGGCATCCATGATGGATACACATTTCTCAGATGAAGAAATACAAAGGCAAATAAATCTATTGAAATGCTCAAATTCATTGGTCATTTGAGAAACACAAATTAAAACAAATCAGAGATTTCATCTTACCCAAGAATAGCTATCATTAAAAAAACCCAAACCAATAACAAATGCTAGTGGGAGTGCAGGAAACAGTGTGGGGATGCCTCATAAAACTAGGATTCAAGGTCCCCTTCAACCTGGTTATTTCCTTTCCAGGTTTTTTTTTTCCAGAAGAATTAAAAGCATCATATCCAGAAATATAAGCACACCCAGGTTTAAACAGCACAGTTTGTAATAGATAAATCTTGCAAACAACCTAAATGCCCACTGACCGAGAAATGGATTTAAAAAATGTGGTATTTTTGTACCATGGAGTACTACTCAGCTGTCACAAAAGAGAAACTCAAGGCCTTTATAGGTAAATAGATGCAACCAGAGACCATAATCATAAGAGAAATAAATCAGATTCGCATGTGTAAATATTGCAGTATCTCCCTGGTGCAAGAAACTGGAAGAGTAAAGAAGATCCAAAAGGTAAAAATAGATACTGTGAGAGGGAAAGAACTGCTTAAGAGGAAAGAACAACTGGGATGGGGGAAGGAGAAAATGA
>NW_004524655.1:4238901-4244676 GCF_000260255.1 Octodon degus
ATGCTTTGTGTCTAGATGTCTCCCCAAACATCACGCAGTCACGGGGCGGAATTCTAGTTTATGATTGGTTCATGGCCCAATACTGGGGTTAGGGGTATGAGGCTGCACCCACTCCAGGGTGGGGAGCCTGTGTGCAATACAAGGGAGGAAAAGAGACTCACTCTCTGCGGCTCCTCCCTCTTGCTCTTGTTGCTTTTGCTGTCTTCCACCACCATGACCTGCTGCCCTCTGCCATGTGCCACTCTGCCTTGGAGCCAGCTGAGTATGCTCTAAAGCCTCCACAAACTGTGAGCTAAATAAGCCTTTCTTTCCCTAATTTTGGGTGTAGGGTATTTTGTCACAGCAATGAGAGAAAAGTCACCAAGAGGAAATGGTACTAATTTTTTTTAGTTAAGTGAAAGGAACAGTTAGTGCTTATATTGTCTGATCGATTTTGCACGCCTATATCTTGTAATCTGAGCAACTACATTGACAACAACAATACGCAATATAATAACCTATTAATACATTAATTTCCTATCATCTTGTTTTGAAATTCATATCATATTTATTGTTTTTTTTTTCTCTGTTAGAAAACTTGCGATGGTCACATGAACCATAAAATGCTTAGCATTATGTCAGGAAGGTAAATGCTGTATAAGAGACATTATTTATTTACTTACTTACCACAAAGGAGGAAATAATTCCCAAGGTCAATGTGACTAAAGGTGTTGGATACAGGAGGAGTGAAGCCAGAGGAAAAGGTCAGTGGATTGAAAGAGGCTAGAGCTAACCAGGAGTGGCAGGGGTAGCTGCGCGTGTGGGGGAAGTCATTGTAGCATAACTTGAACAGTAGAAATATCAAGATTATGATTGATGGATAACATTACTTTCTCTGACATAAGAGAAGAAAGGAGAGAGTATGGGGAATGAAACTGAATGGCAAAGCTGACACATGGAGAGCTTTATAGAGAACACGGAAAGTGGAGACGGAGCCATTTCCTGCTTAACCCAGGGTATCTAGTCCTTTGGCGTGCATAACCGTTGGCAAAACAGCCACAGTCTTTTCTATACTAGTAAGGCCAAAAGAAAAATAACATTACCAAGGGTTTATAATTTCTATCTGGGCTGTGCAACATTAAACTAAACTGACCAAGCAGATGAATACAACCAGAGGAGTGAAAAAAAAAATTTGTATTGGAATAAAGGGTGTTATGGTTTGTGTCTAGCTGTCCCCTTAAAGCCTCATGTAGACACAGGTTCTACAATCTGAGGTACAGGATCTCAGGATAAATCCTGAGGGGATTTCACTGACCTTCTCAGACCCAAAAGCTACAACTCTTGTTGCATAGGTCCTGCTTTACCTTGGTCTTAACCACCCAGAAGAAAAGTATAAAAATGAAATATAAGAAGTAAAGCCATGCTGTTATGTTGAGCTGTAGGGGACTCAGGTCAACAATTTCTGACATTGCCAGTGAAGCGGAAGACCCAATACTATTATGGGCTACTGGACTCTTTTAGAATATTTTGCTGAGTTTACACACCTATAATATTCAAATAATGGAACTTAACAAAAAAAGGGGATACAGATGAATGTCTATTTTGTATCTGTGTATTCAAAATGGTTAGGATAGATATATAGTTACATTCTCTTAATGAATAGAAGGATTTGTTCTAATGGTGTTTGTAAATAGGATATCAAGTCCACATCTTGTACAGCAATTAACC
This sequence comes from Octodon degus, assembly GCF_000260255.1. Lineage (NCBI taxonomy): Eukaryota > Metazoa > Chordata > Mammalia > Rodentia > Octodontidae > Octodon > Octodon degus. Next base: position 4,240,609 of record NW_004524655.1, read on the forward strand.
ACTAGGAAGAATGTATGCAATGTGTGAATTATTGAAACTGTCCTACCAATTTGATTTGAAACTGTCTCATTGTTATTTGCTTATCAATAAAATTATGGAAAAAAAAAAGCCTCATGTAAGTGATCGGGCAGATGAGAGGCTGGAGGAGCAACAAGTGGCCTGAGGGGCGGGGCCAGCGGGGCGGGGCCAGCGGGGCGGGGCCAGCGGGGCGGAGCCAGAGAGGCAGGAACTTTTACACTGGCTAGCCTGTGCTTTCTCAGAGAGGTGGGGAGGGTCATCCTGGACACCGCATCGCCCCAGCCTCTCCTCCAGTGTCTTGAAACCTCCAGTAACTGTGAGCTAAATAAACCTTTCCTTCAGATCACAGGGGCAGCCATTGTAGTTGGCACTGAAAACCTTGCAGCCGTTTGATGTTGAAAAAAAATTTTTTTTTGGTGTTTGGGAATAATAGGGTATATATTTGGGATATAAATTATGTAAAGATGCCATGGCATAAGTCAGATTATAAGTATATTATATGTGTGTGTGTGTGTGTGTGTTGTATGTACATATACATGCAACACTTTTGAAACATAAAGAGTAGCACCATCCAATTAATACATAGTGACAACTGCATCGGTAATTTTGAATTTTATAGTGGCTGCCACATAAAAGTTAAAAAGGTCAAATTAATTTTAATGGTGTTCTCTTTATCTCAGTATATCCAAAATGAAGTGTTTTCACATGTAATCAATGTACAAGTATTAATGCAATAGCCTACCTTCTTTTTTCCCCTGTGTGTTGTCACTGGAATCTGGTATTTTATAGTTAAATCTCAATAACCATATTTCAAGTGCTTAGTGGCCCAATGCAGCTAGTGGCTACTATAATGGACAACACAAAATATAGAAGAATGACTTGCAAATGTTTTTGACTCATGTAACAAATATATATTTAATCACAACTCAGCACACATGCATACACACATTTACAAAGCAAAACTTTCATAAATAAATACGTATTTTCTTTGTTTAATGACCTGTTTAAGAACTATTTGTATACAGATTTTTTTTTCGGTACCAGGGAAGAACTGTTTGTTCTTAGGACTGAAGTATACTGTTCAGATTTACAACCTGCCACTCAGACTTACAATCTCTATCTCTGTCTCTCTCTCTGTCTCTCTCCTCTCCCCCCTCTCTTTTTGGTACATTTCTGTACATCTTGTGTATAGCTCCTCAATACCTTTTTTTGGTATAGTATTGTACCTTTTTGGTACAATACTGCAATTTTTGCTGATTATACTGTACAGTATAGCAGCATAATTTTATGTTCTGTTGCACATGACAATTCTGCATGTAAGAGGTATGCAGATAAAAGTAAAGTGCCATTTTAGGCAAGCACAGGGACAGGGGTTGATCCCCAGCACCACATACCACACAGGTCCCACCCGCAGGATGCACTGAGCCGGCCGCGGAGTCTGGGCATGGTGGCGCACACCTATAATCCCAGTGCTGGGGAGACTGAAAACAGGAAGATCACTGCGAGTCCAAGCTGCATAATGAGACCCTGTAGCAACCAAGTACATTAAAAAAAATAAAGTCATCAAGTTTCCTTTGACCATTCTTTGTTCTGAATATTGTAATGTACATACTATACACAATTCCTCATTCAGTGATCAATTCAGTTAACCTATTCCAGGGGTGTAACTCAGTTGTTCAATGAGGAATACCTGTGTCCAATCATGCTATGAATCAAGTAGTCTAATGTCCTCTATTCAGTTCTGCTTTATTTGAAAAAACATGCAGGTCTTGGTTCATTAAATTGATTTAATGATCATGCAGGGTGGAAGCCTAGAGTTTAAAAACTATTGATGTGGAGAGCTTTGTAGGGTTGTATCTCAAATGGGAGGTTAAAGGGATAGTTTGGAAAGTTAGTGCTTATGGCAAAAATCTTATGTGGTCAAAACTACCTTAAATTGCACTGGGTCTTTACAAGGTCAAACAGGCATGAATTAATTTATTTTGTTTTTCTTTGCATTTTGATTATGACCTTCCTTTCCCTAAGGCTTTGGGGCCAAATTCTAGTATGATTAGTATTAAGTGTGGCAGGATAGATTTTTCTCTTTCTCATAACTAAATTCCAATAGGTTAATGTGTGTGTGTGTACAAAACACTGGATATAGAATGTTTAATTTATATTGTATATATATTATATTTATATGTGTGTAAAAATCTTTCCAAATGAGTGAAATGGCATTGGAATGAGGGCCATGCACCACCTTGAAATTGTATCCAGTGTAAAAAGGTTGCTCTTTGTCTTTGAAAGGATCTTTTTGACAAACTAACAGTAAAAAAAATGGTATTGTGCATTTATAATATGACCATGAAGGAAAAAATACAAAAAGCAAAACCCAAAACCCTCTCCTCTACTGTCTTAGGTTTAGAGCTGGCTAGACCAGGAAATTATATGCCAACATAACAAAGGATAATAAGTGTGTGGAGAAGTGAGAAGACAAAAGGAAAAACGTGGTTTGGGTCCCTAGGATTGGTAAATAAAGAGAAATATAGAGGGAAGCTAGTGGAAGACAAGGTTTTTCTAGCAAGTTCTGTCTGTGTAGACTCATGTCTACTTAATGTCTCCAACAATAATGTTTGGTTTTCTTCCTGGTATGCAAGAGGGAAGAGGGAAAACATTTTCAAAGGGAAATTTATGTCTTACTTTTAGACAGGGAGAAAGCCATCATCCCTTTCTGAATTTTTTGCTCCTTATTTCTTCTAGCTCTAAAAAATCCTCATGCTAAAATGCCATATTTTGAGTGCTATATTCTGATCCCTGTTAATACACAAGGGAATATGTCAGTATTCTTGCCATGTGAGGTATTTAAATTAATCCTGAGACTCCAAGAGGAGTTAAGAAAGTTTTCTGAGAAGCAAAGTAAATGTCTCAAAAACTCTTTTGGACCTATATTTGGAGCTTAAAAAACCTGTGACCAACCTGAAGCAAAAAGTTGACCACAGTAGTGGGGGTAGTGGTGGGAGATGTCTGCAGACTACCTGAAGAATAGAGGGGAAAAAGATGCTGTAGGAATAGGTTAGGAAGAAGAGGGCTGGCCACACTGGTTCCTTAGAAGGACCCCAGGACCCTTGGTGAGCGGTGGGGCTGAGCTCCCATGCTTCCAGTAGGTACCATTTATCTCCTACTCATAGCTGATTGGATTAGAGGTTAACACTTGGTCATGGCTTGGCCAATCAGAGCATTTGTTTCTTGAGACTCTGCATAAAAAGAAATAGAAGTCAGCCACATTAAATGCTGGAGATTTAAGGATGTGAGGTATGCATGATGGCCAGGGTTGGTATCGTGTCAGGTTAAGGCTCCAGTAGATTTAATTGATGGGGAAGCAGAAAGGGTAAAAACTACAATGAAAGTGATTTGCAGAACAATTTAGGAGGAGAAAAATGTGGAGAGGGGAGTAGTAGGGGCCAATGACTTTCTGGTGGTTCTCAAAGGGAAATGATTTTGTCCCTAGAGGGAGATTTGCTGAGGTCTCCCTAGCTGTGACAAGTGGATAAGGGGGATGCTGTTGTCATCTAGCAGGAATGCTCTTCAGCACCCTACCATGTTCTATACCATGTATAGAACAGCTCTTACAACAAAGAGTTGTTTAACCCACATGAATAACAGTGGAAGATGAGAGGAATGGAGAGATTATGATTATGTCTATTAAGAGGGCCTCTTAGAGGCAGTGCGGAGCTTATATTGTGACAGTGAGGGAATGGAGACAGAGTGACCTATAAGGTGACATTGACCTTGGCTAGAAGGAAGAGTATAGTGAGGATTTGAGAAACTCTTCAGGTTGGCTCAGCTGGTGTCTGCATTTAGGGACAAGAGGGAGAGGAAGCAAGCACAAAGGTGAGATCACTGGTGGGGAATCAGTGGTTGGTATCTGGAAAGTGGTATATCAAAAATAAAAATGTAACTTGAAAACTGGACACAATGCAGTATGCCTTTTGAAAAGTTGTAGCATTTTGGAGAAAAGTTTTCTAAATCCAGAAATTGAGGTCCCTAGAAATAACCCAATTCTATTTATGT
>NW_004524655.1:4246110-4254362 GCF_000260255.1 Octodon degus
CTAAGCAGGTGCTTTAAACCACTGAGCTATCTTGCAGGCCCAAATTTCTTTTTCTTTCTCTTTCACTCTTTCTCTCTTTCTCTTTCTCTTTCTTTCTTTCTTTCTTTCTTTCTTTCTTTCTTTCTTTCTTTCTTTCTTTCTTTCTTTCTTCCTTCCTTCCTTCCTTCCTTCCTTCTTTCCTTCCTTCTCCTTCCTTCCTTCCTTCCTTCCTTCCTTCCTTCCTTCCTTCCTTCCTTTCTTTCTTTTTTTTTTTTTGTGGTACCTGGAGGTTGAACTCAGGACCTTGCACACGCCAAGCAGGTGCTTATGCCGCTGAGCTGTCTCCCTGGCCCCCTCCTTAAATTTAGAAGTGCTTTTGGAGAATGGCAGAGATTCTCCAGATCTTCATAAGGCATTTCCCAGTGTCAGTGTCCTTCAGCTAAAGCCCCAGAGGAGCACAATGACAGTTGAACAAGCTAGATCATTATTTATTGTAGCAAGAGAGGACGGGTGCCAGGGGAAGCCTCAGACCACAGCGATCACTCGGGAGATGCTGAAGTTATCATCTTGTGAGTGAACAGTGAATGAATCCAAGAGTGGGCTTCTTGTATTCATCTATTGTGTTTCATTAACATCTGAGTCTTAGGGCTTTTAACAGTGCTTCGCAGGCATAGGGATGTAGCCTAGTGGTAATGCATTTGCCTAGCATGTTCAAGGCCCGAAGTTCAATCCCCAGCACCACACACACACACACACACACACACACACACACACGATAAAACAAATAAATGAACAAAAACCAGTTCTTGGCACATAGGAGTGCTCAATAAATATTTGCATAATGGATTATAATGACTAATTTTAGGTATTACCTTGACTTGGCCCCAGAACGTCCAGATAACTTTTTAGAAATTATTTCAGGGTGGGTCTGGTGAGGTGCTTTGAAGTGGTGGGGGCAAGATAAGCAGATAGCCTTTTCCAGTGTGATTGGAGAAGTCTAATCCACCTAGATCAGAAAAGTAAGCAGTTGGGGGCCGATCAGATAGCTCAGTGGATTAAAGAACCTGCTTAGGCAGAGGTGGGGACTGGGGTTCAATCCCTGGCATATCGTGCTGGCCCTGTCCCCAGGGCATGCTGAGATGGTGATTGAAACTGGGCATGGTGGTGCACACCTGTAACCCCAGTGCTTGGGAGGCTGAACACAGGAGGATCACTATGAGTCCAATATATGTAGTGAGGCCCTGTAGTCCCTGTAGATCCTGTACTAAATACATAATAGAAAAAGAATTGTAAAGAGTGAATCAACTGTGCCTGAGGGCTTGGCCTGGAACAGACCACTGCCCGTGGTCCTCCTGATTCTTAAGCTCCCAACCCAGACTGGAATCTACACTGCCAGCTCTCCAGTTCTCATGCATTCGAACTGAACTACCAGTGTTCCTGCATCTCTAGCACTTTCTCTCTACTTGCCTGTATTTTTATCTATCTACTTGTCTGTCTGTCTGTCTGTCTGTCTGTCTGTCTGTCTGTCTGTCTATCTATCTATCTATTTAAAAATACACATATATACATGGTATTGTTATTTTTTTTTTCTACTGGGAATGTAACTCAGAACCTTGTGCTTGCCGGGCAAGTGCTATACTTTAGAGCTACATCCCTGGCCCCAAAGGAGTATTAATTTTGTTTCCCCAGGGAACCTAACGCATGAGTTCGTTGCTTCACTCTTTTCCCTCATTTCATTTTGTCCATGAAATCATTCTAGTGGCATCAATCATTCTAAATAAGTTCAATGCATATATAATTCAATGAAGTAAGCTGAAAACAATTTTAAAATATGAGATTTGGGTCAATTTTTGCCTTTTTGGGGAGCTCACTCACCTTTTTATCTTCTCAGAAGCTCTGCGTGCACAGTCTCAGATCAAACAAAAGTTCTCAAGCAACCAGTGATGGACATCAGAGCCCAGCACACTTCATTGGAAAGCCATCAATGCAATTACAAGAACATTAGGGATGGTAAAACAGACGCTGGGGAGCAACATGCGCAGAGTTGCCTAGTTGGCCGTGGACAGGGTCCTGCACATGCCAGTGCTTCCCTGCTGGAAGCCACCTAGGAAAAGACAAAGAATTGTGAATTGAAGTGGCTTACTGGCAGGTAAAAGAGGTCTGCTGGAGAGGCACGGGTTCCATTCACAATTCTACCTCGCCTTAGCTATTGTCTTCTTGGCCCACAGGTTAGCTTGCACTCTTTGGGCTTCACTTTCCTGACCTGTCAAATAGCATATTGAGGACTGATTGCATTCCTGCCTTGATTCTTTACCCATTACGTTACTTCACTCATCCTGTCATGACCAAGTCCCACAGATGGGAGTAGCTTAGATAACAGAAATTCTTTGTCTCCCCATTCTGGAGGCTGAAGTTCTGAGGTCAAAGTTGGTTTCTTCTGTTGATCTAGAGGGAAGGAGCAGTTCCAGGACTATCTTCTGGGAGTGCAAGGGCAATCTTCTCTCTGGGTGGTCCTGTCATCTTCCTTCTGTGTGCGTCTATGTCTATATTTACCTTCCCTATAAGGACCCCAAGTCCTATTGGATTGGGGGCCATTCTAGTGACCTCATCTCAATTTCATTATTTCTGTGAAAACCTTTTCTTAAATAATGTTACACAATTGAGCCCAAAACATCCCTCTGGCCTCTGCTGTTTGTCTCATAAAAGGGAGGCAGTGTATTCCCCATCTTTTGAGGTTTTTTGGCCTTAAATTTGTCCAACAAATGTGATATGAAGAAGACAGAGATAATTAAATCAGACTTGAAGAGATTCTTGTATATTCCTACTTTTCCTTTTGTTCCCCTGCAATTCCCCAGTGAAAAATCCCCAGGCTAGCCTGCAAGAAGACAAGCGGTCTGTGTCTTAAAACCAAGATGTCCCTCTCTTCAGAGATCAACCTTGATCAACCAACAGCCAGCCAACCTGAACTTTGTCCAACAAATGTGGTATTAAGAAGACAGAGATAATTAGGTGTATCTGTAGGTGAGAGCAGCCAGGATCAGCAGAGCTGCCTGGGTAGCCCGCAGTTCGCCATAGGCAGCGAGCCCAGGTGAACTCAGCCCTGGTCAGCTGAACCCCATATAAATATCTTCTGTTTTGTGCCGTCACGTTGTTGTGGTTGCTTGTCATGCAGCATTTTTGCAAGAAGATATCACTGTTACAAGATTAGTAATACTCACTCAATAACAGGACCCACGAGAGGAAGCACAGCACTTTTATGTAATCATTAAATGAATTGTGGTCATGGTATTTCACAAATTCTGTGTGAAAGTTCTATGTGAAAGTAAAAAGTCACCCATACATATAATGTGCTGTGCAATAATGGTGATAGAAGGACTGGAACGAGTATAAGTGACAAACTGGGTGGTGGCCATTATGCATAAATAAAAACCTACTCTCATGTACAACAAGTATTTGTAATATTTGTATAACATTTGCTCTGTGCAGGCTCTTAAGGACGACTTACAAGAAACATGAAGCTTAGAGAATCACAGTGCCTGTTTTCAGAGGTCATAAGTGGTAAAGACTTTACCAGAATATGAGATATGCATAGTTTATCTAATATGAAAAACATGATGTTTTCATATTTACTCCTCAGGAAGCTATTGACATTTTAAAAAAGTGAATGAACCATGATGATTACTTCATCTGTAGCATCTTTCTCATGATATATAGTTTGAAAAGGGCCAGAATTAAAAATTGGGCATCCATCCACCCATCCATCCATCCATCCTTCCATCCATCCGTCCATCCATCCATCCATCCAATACTGATTGAGGTCCCACTATGCAGTATGTAGTGTATTAGACACTCTTCTATTTCTCCTTTTATCTGATTTCTCTTGTGCTCACATTTTTTTGCTCATCGTTGCTTCCTCTTTCATTCTCCTTTGTGAATATTAAGGAGAAACCAAGCTCCTCACATGTCGGGATGAATCTGTGCAAGGGTGTGCTGATAGCGTTAGCACATTTAAAATGGTAGCTGCAGTATTTGTGTCTTCAGAAGACCATATAGTTTAGTGTTTGGGAGCATGCTGACAAGTCTAATCCCATCATAATTGGCCACATGCTCCAGTCAGAAACTAAGTATCATGTGTTCCTGAAATCCAAAGTTATTTCCAGCCATTGTTCATTCACCCATTTCATTTGGTTTCTTCGGATCATCTGTTATGGTTGAGGCTCTGGGTGACTCAGTGGATGGACACCACCTGTTCTGGTCTCATTCATAAAGATGGTGACACATAATGAGGCAGTGCTTAGTATATGCCAATTGCATCGCAAATGGCTTACAAATATTAATTTGTGGAGCCTTAATGGCACACCTATGAGGTATATACACTATTACTTCTTTTAACATATGAAGAAACTGAGGCACAGGGAGGTCTTGTGATGTACAAATGTGAGTGACAGAAGTAGGGTTTGAGTCTTGTTATCAGGACCCAGGGTCTGACTTCCATGCTGCCTCCCTGAAACCTTTTTTTGGCATCACCACTAGAGGCCATGTCTTCCGCTAAGCCACTGTTTGGGGAGTCTGCACTGCCTCTTTACCGTTCCAGGTGATGACATTGATGGGGAAGGAAAAGAAACACTTTCTTTGAGATGAAACCAGTATATATCTCAGCCTGGAATTTGACTACAGACCCTCTTCCACCCAGGGACTCACTTGCCAATCATATAATGTTTCCAGTCTCACCTTCTTCTGATGCTGACCAATAGCAGAACACAAGCGATTGTCCACCTTTGGACAAATCAGAAGAGAGAGAAGGAGGAAAGGCATCCATCCAAGCCTCATCTGTGACACAGGAACAAGTAACTAAATAGTGCAGCATGAGGTACTGACTTGCACTGAACACTTTGCGTAGGCCACTTCTGCTGAATGCTTTGCCATTTGCATGCTTTTATTATTCTTAAAGCAACATTTGAGTGAGGCAGGTGTAGAGCAGTTGAGTAACTTGTCTATGGTCACAGCTAGTAATTAGGAGGCAGGACCACTATCCCAAGTCAGACGCTACACCAAGCATGAAACACTTCACTCTAATACAACACTATGGTTTTTGCAGGAGCGGTGCTGCTCTGTAGGTGTTCTTCCAGAAATTCGTGGGATTATTTTGAGAGTTAGAATGATGAGAGAGGTAAGAGAATCTCATGATTTACTTTTGAGGACTGGTGAGCTGGACATTCAGTTGTGTATGGGGGAAACTTTCCCTATGTCTTGCTTAAATTTTTCATGTCCTGCTTAATATTTATGGAGGTGGAAAATCATTTATAATTATCTGGACCTATTTTACAATTGACAAAGAGTATGTTTTTAATATACTCTGCTTTTTCTAGGATTGCAACTTATAGTGGGCATCAAGAATGAGTGTATGGACTAAAGAGCCTGCTGAGTCAGAGCACAGCAGCTGGGATTCTGTCCCCTTCGAGCCATGTGTGCCAGCCCTGCCCCTGAGGTGTGCTGAGACAGTGATTGAGACTGAGTGTGGTGGCACACGCTTGTAATCCCAGCACTTGGGAGGCTGAATGTAGGAGAATCACTTATGAGTCTGATCTGTGTAATGAGACCCTGTAGACCCTGTATCAGATGCATTAAAGAAAGAATGACTGTAGATCATTAAAAGAATCTTTACATATAGTTTTGCATCACTTCAGAAAATTCATGTCACCAGAGGCAGCGCCACATGCCTGTCAGGTTGCATTTGTAGCTGTTATGCAAAGTGTTGTTTTGTTGTTGTTGAGATGCCAACATCAGACTATCTCACTGTGTCTTTAAGCATTTCAATGTGAAATTTTATATGTATGTAGGTTATGTTATCTCTGAATTTCATTTCAGCGTATTCAGGAGTGTGATGGTATATTTATTATAAAAGGGTGGGTAGAATGGGTCACTGCTCCCCCTACTTCATTCTCTCATTAATGGAATTACACATCCACACCCTTTCCCACTGGAGCAGCCGGGGACTCTTTCCCTGCCTCATTGATGTTGAGTTTGGCCCTTGAGGTTTTCATAGCTAGTAAAATTTGGGCAGAAGGGAAATTTGGGGATCCAGACCCTCACCCTCTGGAGACATATGCATTTCCATTACTCATCTTGTGCTCTTGCCATTTAGTATGAGAAAAACATGCCTGTAAGGCTGCTGGTCTGGGGACACTTTTTTTTTTTTTTTTTGATACCAGGGAATAAACTCAGGACTCTGCGCTTGCCAGGCAAGCACTTATTCTACTGAGCTATCTCCCTGGCCCCTGGGGACACTCTTGGCACAAACCTAGACACACCATGGGTGTCAAGCATATGAGATCCTAGATGAACCCAGAAGCCATATAGCGAAGCACAAATGCATAAATAACATAATTCAAATATTTATGCTCATAAGTCTTGGGGATTGTTTGTTATGTATCAGAAACTGGCTGGTATAAGGGGAGATGACATCTGAGGGGACTGATCAGCATTGCATCATTATATTCCTCCTGTTAATAAATAAAAGCAATCAACCAAATCTTGGCACGTCAGAGTTAATACTTTCTGGACAGGTCCTTCATTAGTGTCATGGCTAAGTGACATTCTGATGCAGTGTTGAAGAGGACCATGGATAGATTTTCACATCCTTAGGTTTAGGAACTCTGCAATTACTTTTGAACCTTCCTACCACCAGGGTAAGTGCTAGTGATCTGGAAGGGTGTAAATTCCCAGAACATGCAGGTCAGACATAATTGATGAGTACTCTTCCTTAAAAGGGGATCCAGGACCGTGGAAACGTAAGCATGTTCAGCTTGGTGACTGTGGATTATAATTACCAAGTTATTAACTGGAGTGTTATGTGAAAGATTGATGGTCCTTGCTCAATGTAATGTGTCCTTTAAATGCTAAATAATAAGTTAAATGCAAGGAATAAATAAGTTCGATGGTTTATTTATGGGGTAATTATGCAATATTTTCAGCCCATAAACTAGGGCATCTGTGGAAACCCAATGCTATGAAGGAGAAAGAGCCCTGAATTAGAAATCAGCAGACCTGCCGTCTCTAGCACCTGCCAGCCAGCGACCTTGAACAGGTTGCGACATGGCTCTGAGCCCCACTTTCTTCATTTGGAAAATTAGAGGTGAGGGTAATAAAACCCCCGTCTCATGGAGTGGTTGTGACATAATTATATATATGACATTGAACCCTCTGCCTGACACATCATAAGTGCCTGCAAAATGTGAACTGTCATTGTATCCTCATATATGAAGGAAGAGGCTTGGCTCATTTAGTATGCAATTCCTTACTTTTACATTTTCAGTCAATAAGTAATTGGTACAACACACAGTAGAACATCAATGAATTCTTTTATTTTTTTTTTTTTACGAAGGCACCCTTAGTCATTTTCTACTTAAAAATAACCAGAAATGGTAGATAAAGGAATGAATAAGGACAAAACTAAAACTCACCCACCTAATAACTACCATCTAAATATAAATGTTGCTAACATTTTTATGTAGAGTCCTTGTCTGTTTTTAAACATGCATATAGAATTTCTTTTTTGAATGTGAAATTGGAATCATGCTGTACACGCTGGTTTGCCACCTGCTTTTGAGATATTTCCAATGTCATTAAATATTCTCCTAAAACACACTTTTGAAATGGCTGCAGTGTAGAATAGTCTCCAGGAACACTGTCTAAGTGGAAGAGTTATTTGTGGAAGCCTACTTAGCCCATTCACTGAAATTATACTTTCAGACTTTCTGAAATCTTCATTTCAAATTGGTCTTAAATAGGCCAAGTCTTGGCTTTAAGATTCCTCTCCACCTCCTCTTCCCTCCCTTGGTTGCCCCCAAGCTCTCTGTCAAGTATCTGATGATTGTACCAGGCACTTATTCAGTAGGGGAGCTCTCAGTTTAAAGGGTCTCTGTGGTGAGCCATTTTGTAAAAGGGAAGAAAGTCATTCAAATAATGACCCTCTAATTTTTCTGCTCGGCCGAGGTCTTTTCCCCCCTCCAAAATTGAGTTCTTTCTTAAAGTCCATCTACAGGTAAAAATAGGGCCCTGCTAGACTTCTTAAACCACCTTGCTTGGTGCCAACTCGCACTTTTCCTACACAACCCAAGCACAAATACTTACTTTTTAAAAAATCCTCATTGCCACCTTAGGTTGGGCTTATTGGCTCCTACTGATAATATCTGAGATGAATTTATGTGATTTATATAGAATCATAGAAATTCATAGTTATGTATTTATTTTAAGGTGGCTTGCAAATATCT
>NW_004524655.1:4254536-4282127 GCF_000260255.1 Octodon degus
TGTGGTGCTGGGGGATTGAACCGCGGTCCCTGATGCTTTGCCAAGCTTGTTCTAAGTAGGTGCTTTAGACCACTGAGCCATCTCTCCAGCCCCTATATCTATCTATCTTATAAATTAAAATTAAGATTTCATGGAATTGTTGCTTAGGAGGCAGTAGAATTTAAGCACAAAATTAACTGAGTGACAATAACATGGTAAAAAGTACAAAATGGTACAGGAACGTGGCATTTGCTATATCTGGTGATTGTCATTTTGCCACTGTCATTTGATAATTGATATTGGGTAAATGTTGCCCTCATTCGAGCCACCGCTATCTGCCTGGATTTCAAAGTCTCTTCCTTCCAGATCCTTCTGATCTAACTTTCTTTTTTTCTTGCAACCTATTTTCCATACAGGATCCAAAGTGATAATTTTTAAAGGTGTAAATTGAAGAGCTCTCATCAATCCCACCCAGTCTACAGGGCTTCCTAATATTCTCAAAATAGAAATTAAAAAAAAAAATCCTGCAGCACTGGGGATCAAACCCCAAATTGTGTGCATGCTAGATAAATGTTCTGTCACTGGGCTACTTTGCTACCACCCCCAAAATCTTAATATTTGATTCTAACAATGGTGATGTAGGTGTTGATATCCTTATTGTACAGAACAGAAAACTGAAGATCAGAAAGGCAAACACATGGTTCAAGATCACACAACTAATAGTTGCAGAGGAAAAATGTAAAGCTAGATCTTCTGATTCTAGGTTTTCATTTTCATATCTAAGGCATTCTCCAAATTCATCCCTCAATGCAAACTTCAGAATGTCCTTTTCTCAGGCAATCAGAAGAAACTAGATGTGTTGATGTTAGTGTTTGGTTGTGTCTTGGTTACTTTCTCATTGCTGGGACAAAATACCCAACATCCACAAGTTGAAAGAGGAAAGGTTTATTTTAGCTCATGGTTTGTAGAGGTTTCAGTCCACGATTTGTAGGTTCTGAGGCAGGTTGGCCTGGCAGAGGGACATAGCAGGGTGAAACATCCCATGGCATGACAGGCAGGGGGCAGCGGCCTTGCTTCTGCTTTCCCTTTTATGTCACCCGGGCTATAGGTCTATTGGCTGGTGCCACCCACACCCAGGTGCTCTTCCCTCTCCTGCCAATCCATCATCCACACTCAGAACCATGATAATCGATTAGTAGGCTAACCAATATCACACACCCATGATCCAGTCACTCCTAAGAACCCCACCTATGTACACATAAGGCGTTAGCAGGACACCTAGGTGTAAGCATAGCAAGTTGGGTGTCAGGAAAAACAGCTCAAAGTGGTTTTATCAAAGAAGGGACTCTGGTAGCCAAAAAGTCTCAGGGGCAGGGTGGATTTTAAGCATAGCTAGATGTTAAAAAACTTTTTTTCCCCCTCAATCTTTTATTTTGCCACAATCTTTTTCTTTTTAATTGTCTTTTTTTTTTTTTTTTTTTTTTGTTTTTTTTTTTTTTGTGGAACTGGGGATTGAACTCAGGCCCTGTGCTTACTCTACTGAGCCATCTCCCCATCACTTCCATCTTTTATTTATTTGTTACAGGGTCTCACCATGTGGCCAGCATGGCAGGCAGTACCAAGGATCAAACTGGGGTCCTAGTGCTTGCCTGGCAGAGGCTTAGCCCATCAAGCTATCTCCCCAGCCCAACCATAGTGGGGGCCTAAATGACACCAAGTTATTTTCTCTCCCTTCCTGTCTCCTCCTTTTCCTGTTTCCCTTCCCTCCTCCCTCCCCCCTCTTTCCCTCTTCCTTTCTTCCCTTTTCTCTTTCTCCTTTTCTCTTTGTTCTTTTTTTAATGATTTGATTCCATTCACAGGCAAGTTTTTAAAAAAAAATAATTTTACTGACTTCCAGCAGAACCCAACATGCATTACTTTAGATCCACATCCAACAGAAAAAGCAAAATAAATAGTTTTTGACTCAGATTTCCCAGCAAAAGTCTCATTACACTTTACACCTCCTAGATGTTGGTTGGGTCATGAAATTATCTCTGAGCTAATCATTTTGGCCATGAGAATTGAATATTCTGACCTGCACCCTGTTCTTGCCCCGGGCTGAGATGGAGCACATGAGTTTCAAGTGAGTAGGTGCTATTTCCCAGAGGTAATTCAGAATATTTTATTAGAAGGGTGCATGGATGCAGGCTGGCAAAAACTAAAGAGGTCCAATGCCTAGAACCCAGCAAGGGACATGCCTGAGCATTTACGGAAAATGTGAAGACTTGTTTAAGGAACAGGAGAGCGAGGCAGGAAAGGAGAGAAGTGAAAGGTTTTGGGCGTGTGAAGAGTAGCCCTGGTAGAGATGGCGAGCGCCCCCTTGGGGACGACGGTTCTAGTCCTGGGTGATGCAATGCCCAGCTCCCCACTTGTCCCTGTTTTCTGAAGTCTGTTGTACGGTGAGGTCTCTCGCCCATGTGCTAAGATCATGTGCGAACAACAGTTAGACTTGGCAGTAGATGGCAGCTGGTGTTCCACTTCATCCATAGATCCTTTTAAATTCCTTTAAACATTAATTGCTCTTTTAAAATTACAAAAACTAAATATGTCTATAAAAATGTATATGCAGAAAATTCTTTATAGATACACAATAATTATGAGCTTACAGGAAGAATAAACATTAAAATTACACACAATTTTATAACTTAGAGGTAACTCCCATTAAAGTTTTGGTTTAAAGCTGTCCTGGATTTTTTTTTTTTATGCATGGAGTATATTGGTTGTATATAAGGCACATATATACACACATTTTTAAAACAAAATTTTAGAACTTATATACAATACCCTGTAGAATTTTTTCCACTTAACAATATATTATAGGCATTTTCCTGTTCATTAAATGGTTTTAAAAAATATGAGTTTTAATGACTTCACAGTGTTCCACTATATCTACGTGGCATATTTAACTTAAATAATGTCCTATTATTAGGTATAGCGGATGTTTGAAAGTTTCCTATATTATAAATAATTTTGAAACAAACATCCATATGCATAAGCACAGCTCTATTAATTTGTCTCAAGCATAGTTTTAATACATATTGTAATGCTGATAGCTAATTTGCTTGCAGACTTTTATTTTAAAATGTGTTTTCATTATAAAGTCTTCACATATTCTTAAAATATTTCAAATTTATAAGAGGGTATTAAGTAAACAGCAAAGGAATACAGCCACTCTTCTTAAAGCTAATTTTTGTTAGCAGTATTAATATATTATTTCAGGCCATTTTCTAAGGTTGTACACATTAAATGTATACCCAAACATTCATACAAGTTTGTTAACTTTTTTCTCCTTCCTCCCTAAACCTAAGCTTAAGCCTAAACCTAACCCTAATCCTAACCTCTTCTCTCTTTTCTTCCACAAGTCTTTTTCAAGTGTCAGTTGTGCTGGATACAATGTTAGGACATTGAGTCAGTGATTGTGTCTGGGGATTTTTAGTAGAGAGACTTAGTATGTACTTAAAGAAATAAAACACATAATAAATTCATACTGACACTTCCAATTACATCATGGCTGTAGGGTTTTTCCTTAACCTCAACACCATCACATCTGTATCTCCTTTTCCTAGTGCTGAGAATCTTGGTTCCTAACGATATGAATATGATTATTCTTTAGATTCATTCTGCAATATACCATAATACATGCACACCAGCCTAGGAATAATAACACCATTGTTGACAACGTTGTGTCTTGGTAACTTTTCTCTCATTGCTGGGAAAAGTACCTGACATCCAGCAGTAAGAAGGAAAGGTTTATTTAGGTCATAGTTTGTGGAGGTTTCAGTTCACAATCTGCTGGCTCTAAGAGTGGCACATAGCAGAAAGCAACAGCTTATGGTGGTGGAAAATAGCAAAAGCAACAGCAGCAAAAGGGGAGAAACAGCAGAAGGCCAGCCTCTTTCCCTCCCTTACATTGCGTGCGGGCTTCCCTCCCTGAGACAGATGTAGTACTCACACCCATAATCGCAGCATCGGACTATGAATCAATCATAAACTCCGGAAGCCCATCCCATAACTGCTTGAGGCTTTAGGGGAACATTGAGACACAAACCATAGCAACCATCAACATGATTCATGAAAACAATTTAAGTTCTTTTCCTTATTGATGTGGAGTTCACCTTCTTATCACTTTACAGTACAAAATCCAGTGGTTAAAGTACAGTCATAATGTTGTGTTCCTATGACCACTATCTAGTTCTAAAACATTTTCATCACCCTAAACAGAAGCTCTATACCCATGAAGTATTTACTCATTAAGCATTCCGTCCTCCTCCTAAGCTGCTGAAAACCATTAGTCTTCTATTTCTTCATACATGGCTATTCTGGATATTTCCTATGAATGGAATCATACTGTACATCGCCTTTCGTGTAGGGCTTGTTTTACTTAGTATAATGTTTCCAAGTTTATTTATGTTGTATTGTGCATCAGTGCTTCATTCTTTTTAGGATTGAATTTTATTTCCTTACATGATTTTTTGAGTTGTTTCTACTTTTTGGCAACTGTAAGTAATGGTTCTGTGAACATTCATGTACAAATTTGTTTGAATACTCATTTTTTAACTCTTGTTAGTATACTATGATTATCTGTAGGTTTTTAAAAAATTCTTGAAATCTGAGTTAAATGTTATGTTTCAAGGAGCCTGGAAAAATTCCCATGTGGTCATAATAGTAACTGAATATGTATTTAGCTTATTTTTCTCCAATAGTTTAGACTTAGTTTTCAAGTTTAATTTTGCTTGAAGATCAGGTAAGGATGGAGATTTTGGGCATGTTTTGCGTTTCCTTGAGAATTCCAAATGTGATACTTCATTGCCTTCTAGCATAAAGTGCTGCAATTAAAAAGTCTAACAAGCCATGCTAGTTGCCCCCGACGAACTCCACTCCTGTGGATTCTGGGTCCTGACTGTGGCTACCCACCAACTCCAAGCTGGCTTTACATCTTGTGTCCTCAAGCACCAGGCAGCAGAGGTGCTGACAAACTAACTGACCTAATGGGACAGGGCCAATGCCAGGGACAAAAGGAAGGGTCAGTAAACCACAGCCCATGGTGGGACGATGCAGCTCTGTGGCAGGATGATGCAGTGAGTTGCTCCCCCAGTATCTGCCAACTCCAATCCAGTTCTATGTTTTGCTTCCCACTGGCAAAAAGCAGTGGAGGCTCAGACTAACCAACTGAGTTGATTTTGGATGACAAAAATACATAGGGAGAGAAGAGAACAACTAAACTCTGTGACTGTTGACGGTACGTCCAACAGTGCACTCCAACCCTTGCTCCACTGCAGACTTCTCAACATAAATATTAAAGGCCAAGAGAACTTAGAATGAAGTGTTTCAAGCTGTAACAGAGTACAACATCCAACCCAGATGGATGTATCCTGTGAAACTATCTTTCAAAATTCGTGGAGAAACAGGATATTTCCATGATGAAGCACACCTAAAGAAATTCATGACCACCATGCCAGCACTCTAAACAATTCCCAAGGATATCCTAGAAGAGACAATGAAGCTAAAGTGACAAAAGTTCTAATAGGATGAATTCACAAGGTAGGTTGAACAGTTAAGTAGAAGGGAAAGAAAAGGAATCAGCAAAAGGGAAATAATACAATGACAGGAGTAAGTCAACATCTATGAGTAATAACTCTCAATGTAAATGGTCTCAATTCCCCAGTCAGAAGACATACATTGGCAGAATGGGTCAAAAACAACAGTATGCTCTACATAAGAACAACATTTAACCCCCTACAAAAGTTTATAGATGAAAAATCAAAGGATATAAAATATTTCATTCAACAGGACCATTCCCCAAAAGAACAAAAGCTAAACTAGTTATTCTATTCTCAGACAAAGTGGGTGTCCAGCTAAAACTAACCAGAAAAATCAAACAAAGTCACTGCAGCTGGGCAGGGTGGCACACACCTGTAATTCTAGCACTTTGGAGGCTGAGGCAGTAGGATTTCTATGAATTTGAGGCCAACCTGGGCTATACAGTGAGTTCAAAGATCAGTCTCGAACTACACAGTGAAATCCTGTCTCAAAAGACAAAACAAAACAAGAAAGTAACTGAATATTGGTTAAGGAAACAATTCAATAGAAATGGATAGCAATTATTAACATATAGAATGGTGCATCCAACCTCATAAAAACCAATACTACTGAAGATAAAATATCAGATAAACATAAACATGATTATAGTGCAGGAATTCAACATCCCACTGTCACAAATAGATAGATCAACTAGGCAAAAACAAAAAGAAATACCAGAACTGAACCAAACCTTTAAACAAATGGGCTTAGTAGCTATCTACAGAGTGTTCCATCCATTAACAAGAGAATGCACATTCCTCTCAGTATGGAATTTTCTGGAAAGTAGACCATATACTAGCCAAGAAACCAAGCCTAAATAAATGTGAAAGAATCAACATTGTGATATATATATATATATATATATATATATATAATTTTTTCAGATCATAGCATAAAGAAACTAGAACTCAATGCAAAACAAAATGCAGAAATTATGCAAACTCATGGAAATTAAATAATATACTTGAGTTATGATGAATTGTTTACAGAAGAAAACCAAGGAGAGAATAAGATAGTTTCTAGAATTAAATTATACTGCCATTACAACACATCAGAACTTATGTAGCAGGTGAAAGCTGTCCTAAGAGAAGTTTTTAGCTGCCAATTCCCACTTCATAAAAGTAGAATGTACCCAGATAAGTAACCTAACGATGCACCTCAGGTCTTAGGAAAACAAGAACAATCCAAAGCCAAAGCTTGTACAAGGAAAGAAATTATAAAGATCAGAGTAGAAATCAATGAACTTGATACAAAAATACAAAGAATGAATGTAAGAGATGGTTCTTAAAAAAATACAACAGCCTTTCCGTTCCACAGATCTGCAGCCTAAGAGGAAGTCATGGTGCCCAGCTGGACTGGCATGATTCTGAAACCCCACTTCCACGAGGACTGGCAGCGGTGTGTGGGTATGGGGTTCAATCAGCCAGCTTGGAAGATCGCAGGTGCAAGTCCTACCAGGCAAAAGCGCACTGCATAGCCCCGCGCCCCGCGTCCAGACCCATCCAGCCCATGGTGCGCAGTCTCACTGTGTGATACCACACCAGGGTCCGAGCCTGCAGGGGCTTCAGTCTGGAGGAGCTGCGGGTGGTCGGTATTCACAAGAAGGTGGCCCTTACCATTGGCTTTTCGGTGGACCCAAGGTGGCAGAACAAATTCACAGAGTCCCTGCAGGCCAATGTGCCGCGGTTGAAAGAGAACTGCTCCAAGCTCATCCTCTTCTCCTGGAAGCCATCGGTCCCCCAAGAAGGGAGACAGCTCTGCTGAAGAGCTCAAATTGGCCACCCGGCTGATGGGACCTGTGAGGCCCATCAGGAGCGTCTAAAAGAAGGAGAAGGCCAAGGTCATCACAGAGGAGGAAAAGAGCTTCAAGGCACTCACCAGTCTGCACATGGCCCGCGCCAATGCCCGGCTCTTTGGCACCCGGGCAAAGACAGCCAAGGAAGCTGCAGGGCAGGATGTTGAGAGGAAAAAATAAAACACTGTTGGGCTTTTGTAATAAATGCTCAGAAAAGCTAAAACAAACAAACACCAGACAAATCTTTAGCCAATCTAACCAAAAAGAGAAAGACTAAATCAGTGCAACTGTAAATGAAAGAGATGAAATCACAGCGGACACTGGGGGGAAAATTATTAACAACTACTTTGCAAACCTTATGACAATAAATTAGAGAATTCAGAAGAAATGGATAGATTCCTAGTACATATGCATTTACAAAATCTAACTAGGAAGATATAAAAAGCCTGAATAAACCAATAATGGGTAATGAAATTGAAGCAGTAATAAAAACTTACCAATGAAAAAAAGTGCATGTCTGTATGGATTTACTTTTAATTCTACAAGAACTTCAGGGAAGATCTAACACCAATACTCCTCAAGTTCCTTAATGACATTAAAAGGAAAAGAATCTCCTAAAGTCATTCCTGGAAGCTAGCATTACCTTTGCTCCACCACCAGAAAAAGATCCAACCCAAACAGAGAACTACATATCAATCTCTTTAATGAATATAAATGCAAAAGTCTTCAATAAGATATGGGAAAATAGAATGTGACAAATCATCAAAAAGATGACAAAAAAGAAAAGATGACCAAGTGGGCTTCATCCCAGAGATGCAAGAATGGTTCAACATATTCAAATCAATAAATGTAATGTATCATACAAACAGAAGGAAGGACAAAAAAAAATCACACAACCATCTTAATAGACATAGAAAAAAAACCTTTGAGAAAATCCAACATAAATTTATGCTTAAAAATACCGAAGAAAATAGGTGTAGAAGGAACTTATCTCAGTCTGACAAAAACCTACTGCCTTCTAAATGGGAAAAAACTGAAAGCTCTTTCTCTAAAATCAGAAACAAGAGAAGGATGTTCACTACTACCACTTCTGTTCAACATACTGTTAGAAAGAGCAATTATGCAAAAAAGTTATATGCATAGGAAAAAAGGCCAAATTATCATTTTTTTTCAGATAACATGATCCTCTATATAGAACATCCAAAAAATTCAATGAAGACTCATAAAATTAATAATCAAAATAATAAGCAATATAGCAGGATATAAAATCAACACATGGGCTGGGGAGATAGCTCAGTGGTATAAACACCTGCTTGGCAAGTGCAAGGTTCTGAGTCTGATCCCTGGTACTGAGAAAAAGGAAAAAAAGAAATCACCATGCGAAAACATTCTTCACAGAACTAGAGAAAACAACTGTAAAATTCATATGGAATCAGAGGACTCAGAATAGCAAAAGCAATTTTTTTCTTTTGATCTTTATTTTTGGTGGAACTGGGGATTGAACTCAAGCCCTTGCACTTGCCAGGGAAGTACTTATTCCACTGAGCCATCTCCCCAGCCCTTTTTGGTCAAAACCTTTGGAGACAAGGTTTTGTTATATAGTACAGGGTAGCCTTGAGTTCACTTTGTAGCCCATGCTGGCCTTTAACTCACAGTGACTGTATTCCCTCAGCCTCCTGAGTGCTGAGATTACAGGTGTACACCTCCACGCCCAGCCCACAAAAACAATTCTGAGTAACAAGAACAAAGTGGGAGGCATCAAAATCCTAGATTTGAAATTATGTTACAAAGCTACTGTGATAAAAACAACATGGTGCTGTCACAAAACTAGATATTTGGGTCAATGGAACAGAATAAACAGCACAGAAACAATCCTAAGTGGGGCTGAGGAGATGGCTCAGTAGAATAAGTGCTTCCCTGGCAAGTGCAAGGGCCTGAGTTCAATCCCTGGTTCCACCAAACAATCCTAAGCAATACAATTATTTGATCTTTGTTAAAGGGGCCAAAAATGTATACTGCAGGAAAATAACTTCTTTAATAAATGGTTCAGGAAAACTGGATGTCAATGTGCAGAATATTAAATCTAAACCCCCTATCTCTCATTATGTGGTAAACAAAAAATTAAAATGGATCAAAGATCTACATGTTAAAACAAACACAGCTCAATGGAAAATAAAATAGTTAAGACTTGTGATGTCATAGGTGTAGCAAGGACTTTCTGAACAGAACTCTTGTACCAGGAAGCAGTACCCAGAATTAGTAAGTGGAACCATATAAAATTAAACAGTTTCCGTGCAGCAAAAAATCAACAAGATATACACAACCTGTAAAATGGGACAGAATTTTCACCAGCTATGGACAGAGGATTAATATCTAGAATGTATAAAGAGATAAAAAAAGATGCTCCTCCAATAAAAGACCCAATTAAAAACTGGGCAAATGAAAAACTGGGCAAATGAAATGAACTTCTTAGAAGGACAAGTACAAATGGCCACTTAACACATGATGAAATGTTCTACATTGCTGGCTGTTAGAGAAATGCAAATTAAAACAGCACTGTGATTCTACCTTGCCCAGAAAGAATGACTATCATCAAGAAATCAAATAACAGCAAACGTTAGTATCAGCCATGTGGATGAGTCACGGCCATTGCTTGACCAGTATGCTCTCTGTGAAAGGCTGAGAGAGTGTTTTCTCTCCATGTGACTCTCCCCAGGCACACTCTACATTGTTGATCACTTTCCTCTGTGGCTCCACAATCTCCTTGATCAGAAAATTTGGGACACCACTAAGTTACAAGATGTTACAGTACAGGTTCTCTTATGTCCTGAGTCCTCACTGACCTTGAATGGCTAGGGCCAAAATGTTGGCTGTCCTTGCAGCCCTTCTTTTTCTCTAACTTTTGGTCTGCAAACTTAAATTGTTAACCTTCCAGAAGAGAAGCTTAATTATATTATTACCCTATAACATAGGCAGTTGAGCTTAAACTCATTCTCTGTCTGAATATCAAACATCTTAGAAATAATGTGGAATAGGAATTTTCCATCAAGCATTGATATGTTAAACTTTAAATCCCTACAGAATGTGAATAAAAAAACAAAAAAATTAAAAAAAATAAACAATTTACAGTACAGGGTTTCAGGGTAAATCCTGAGGGTATTTGCCTGACCTTGTCAGAAACAAAAGTTGCATTTCTTATTATATAGGTCTTGTTTTATCTTGGTCTTAACTATCCAGAAGAAAAGCATAAAAACGAGGTATAAAAAGTAGAGCCATATTAATATGCTGAGCTGTAAAAGGCTCAAGGCAAAAACTTCTGACATTGCCAGTCCTATGGATAACCCACTACTATTATGGACTACTGGACTATATTGGACTATTTTGTTGAATTCACGCACCTACAATATTTAAATCGCAATGGAATACCCATCTCTGACAAAACTAAAAAACAAAAGGGGATATAAGTGAAGGACCATTTTGTAGTTATCTATCTATCTATCTATCTATCTATCTATCTATCTATCTATCTATCTATCTATTTATCTTTATCTGTATATACGAAATATTTAGGATAGATATACAGCTATTTTCTCTTAATTCAATGGGAAGATTTGTACTAATAGTGTTTGGATAGGATAACATGTCTGCATCTTGTACTATGAATGACTACTATGAAGACAACAATTTGCAATGTATTAATAATTGTAACTGTCCTACCAACCTGTTTTGAATCTGTCTCACAGCTGTTTGTTTCTCAATAAAATTAATTAAAAAAATAGCAAATGCTAGTAAGGCTTCAGGGAAAAAGGAGCCCTTTTTTACATTTTTTTTTTCATTTTTTACATTGTTTGTAGGAATATAAACTAGTACAACCACCATGGAAATCAGTATAGAAAAACCTCAAAAAAGTGAAAGAAATTGGTCTTGTGTGTTTTTTCAATTTAAATTTTTTTTATTGCTCTCATATGTATCTTCCCAAAAGAGTTGAAGACACCACTTTACAGCGACCCAAGCATACCTATGTTTATAATAGCACAATTAACGATAGCTAAATGTTGGAAGCACCTTGTATGTCCATCAATATATAAATGGATAAGAAAATATGCTATTTATACATAAGGGAGCACTACTCTGCCATAAAGAAGGATAAAATTGAGCCAGTTGTAGGAAAATGGCTGCACCTTGAGACCACAATGCTAAGTGAAATAAATCAAATACACAGCCTAAAATCACCTGGCTTCTCTTCTAAGAGCAACGCATAATACAGTGAGCAAAATAAAAATAGATAATACGAAGTAGGGAGAAAGGTCTTTCTCAAATGAGAAAGGGATCAAGAAATGGGGGAGGAGATACAGAAATGAAGGGAAGGGGTAAAGAGACTGAGTGTGTGTTACGTACATGTACCAAGTACCTTACAAGGAATGCAATTGTTATATGCTGCAAATGTGTGCTGATACAATTTTTGTTTTAGTTTGCATGTTGCTTTAGTCTCCTTAAATAGAATCATAACACAAATTTTGTCATACAGGCACAGAAATATGGTTCTGCCAGACACACATTTGTTCTTTAGAATATTTCTATTGATGAATTATTATTTATAATTTTATGAGTTTTATTACATCAAACTTGAGTACTTAAGAGGAAATATATCGCAAAAATAAAGTTTTGAATTTTTAATATTTATCAAGTTATATAAAAAGCATCAAAATTTTCAACATCACCTGTTTATTGGTATAAAAAGTCTAAAAATGAAAAAAAAGTCTAAAAATGAACAAAAATAAATTCTTACATAAACTGCAATGAAAACACAAATAGCACTTTCCAAAAAACCTTTACATCAATTATCACACTTAAAACAGTATGCACACATGACGCAGCACATTTCATATACACGTATCACTGACACTGACAGCACATGTGTTTTGCTTTCCTGGTTTTTTTTTTTTTTTTTTTTTTATTTATTTATTTATTTATTTATTTATTTATTTATTTATGTATGTGTGTGTGTGTGTGTGTGTGTGTGTGTGTGTGTGTGTGTGTGGCCAGCTCAGCCCACCAGGGGGCGGGGCTGGCTGGTATGTGGTGCTGGGGGATTGAACCGCGGTCCCTGTGCTTTGCTAAGCTTGTTCTAAGTAGGTGCTTTAGACCACTGAGCCATCTCACCAGCCCCTTTCCTGGTCTTTTTGTAAGACATACCTGACATCTCAGTGGCCTGCAATTTTTCAGGAGGTTCTTATTGTATTACATAGTGTGCAGTTAACATGAGTATAAATACCAATAAAACAATGTATTAACATAGTAAAGTATTAAATCATGTCCTGAGAATAGACATCAAGATTTTCCCATCAGCCATGTACTTGCTTACAAGACCTAAACAATAACATCAGAAATAAATTATTATATGAACTATAATGAAAATACCAATAAACTCTATCACAATTAAAACAAACAAACAATCCAAAACACTCTGGTTTTATTTACCTTAAAAAGTGATTTAGTATCTTTTGCCTGCTGCTGAAAGTATTATTATGAAGGTCTAATAGATTTTTTTTTTTTTTTGAGAACGTCTTTCACTGTTAGCCATCTTGATTTTCTTGAATTCTAATTCTTAATATTTGTTCTAGTTTATTGTTTTGGATTTATTCTTTAGGGACTTATAGTAGAAAATATTCTTTAGCTACCTACCACTCCCTTAATTTATTTTAGTTTGTTTAGAAATATTAGCTTAAACTTTGTTTCCCTCCCTTTTTCATGAGCATGTATATCAGGCATACTCTCACTGTCCGTAAATTCTCTTTCTTTTTTTTTTTTCCCATAATTTTGAACAGGATTTGACAGTGATACTTTTTCTGTTACCTATTTTAGGTGAAATTAATTTTCCTAAAATAGATACTTGTCTGTAGAAAATCAGAGTAGGGTAACCTTTCAAGCTCTCTGTTTTTAGTGGTCCATCTTCAATTGTCACCAGCTCATCTAACATGGCTGAATTCTTTCTGCTCTGTCCTTTCCCTACTCCATTTTGCTTGCATCAAGGCCTTTTCCTTCTTCTCTCTTGTCCCTGACTGTTTGGATTAGTTCCTTTGCATACAGGTTTTTTCCCCAGAAGAGACCTTTGATCTTGTAGACTTGATAATGCAAGGGGTGAGACCTCCCTGGAGTACAGAACTTCTTTCATAGTGGTGCCCTATATTATGTTAAGAGCCACCAACTTCAGGCTTTGGCTGACAGGACTGGTATTCTCATATTGTTCTACCCTCAGTGGCATCAGTTGTTGGTAGTGGTAGTGGTGTGTGTGTGTGTGTGTGTGTGTGTGTGTGTGTGTGTGTGTATGTGTGTGATAAGGACCTTTTCCTTCCTTGTTGATTTATTTTGTAAAAATGCTGATATGTGTATCCAGTGGCTGTGGATGATCTGTGTCCATCTACTCTTATGTTGGGATTTCTTGTCACCTAATTTTATTGTAGATGTTTTCTATGATTTTCTAGTTTTTATCTCCTTTTTTTTTTTTTTTAAACCAGGGATTGAACTCAGGACCTTGTGCTTGCCAGGCAAGCACTTATTCTACTGAGCTGTCTCCCCGGCCCTTTCTCTCCTTTTGAGGAGCTTTCCTGGCAAGGGAGACTCTTGTGCATGTGACCAACTTGGGGTTGTTGCCAGAGGAAAGTGAAGAAAAGACACAGGAAGCAGGAGGAAAACAGGAAGAGCAAAGAGCCTGTCTCGATACAGGACAGGAATTATCTTGACCCCACAGGAAGCTGACCCATCTTTAGTAAGGGGGCACACTTTTGCCTCCACATCATTGGCTACGAGTTGGTCCCTGAGAGGTGTAATGTCCTGGACAAGATGTTCCCATTTAATTGACAGAATGTCTCTAGCAGAAGAGAAGCAGTGAGCCATTAGGATGGGAGATGTATGCATCAGCTCAGTAGAGGGAGCCTGAAGGCACCAACAGCATCCAATACCATCTACTACACTCTTCTAGTTATTCTGGTTCAATGGGGAGACTTGGGATGATTCTAGAACCAATCACTTTTTCTCTTATCTTTCCAGAATCTCAGTTATCCTTTTTGTGCGGTCTTTCTTCCTGCAGAAAATGCCCAATCTTTCCTTTTTCAAAGAGCCTGCCTGAAACAAATAGAATCCTACAAAAATAAATTGAGAATCATGTAAGGACTTCCTTGAGATGAGACTTTATGCCTTTTTAGTGTGGAGTCTTCAGTGCTTACAAAGTGCCTCGTCATCAATGGTACAAAGGGGAAAGGAGCCTGCTGTTTGCTCTTGGAAGAAATCTGCCAGGTTGCATAACTTTGAGAACAATTCACACGCAAGTTCAGGCTCTTTTGGTAACTACAAAATCTGGTCTGTTATCTCATTTAAATACTTTTTTCTTCTTTCCTGTGAAGGAAGAAAGCTGGGTCATGTATAGACCTCTCACCAGTTCTACAATTTACTTCTTTCTTTGCAGCAGTTTGGACCCTTAGGGTGGGAGAAGGCTGGGTGAAAAGGAGAGACTGGGGAGATGGTGAGATAGCAGCAGGGAAGCTGTTATACAAGTGAAGTCACCTTCTGAGATTGCTGTCCCCTGGGCAGGTGGGGGGAAGGGCTGGTTCATCGTCTCAGGGCAGCTCTGTGGGTTTTCTGGAGAGCCTCTCACTAGGGTCTCTTCCCGAGGTCCTTCTGTTCCTAGCCCACTGGCTGCACCTTGGTCCCTTTCCATCTCCACATAGTGCTCATGGGCAGAGCACCCATGATGACACAAGATGACCCAAGCCAGCTCCTTCCTGTGAGACTCAAGTTAGAACCCAAAAAACTCATTCCTTTAAGCTTTCTCTCTGTTGGTGAAAAGACTACTTGTTCCCGATGGAGTCTTTCCTCACTCTGCTCATAGGCATGGGAGACCACATACATGTGCTTCTGATTCTTTTGGACTTCTCTTGAAGTCACTAAACTCCAGGATGCATGTCAAGATCTCTGAGCCTTTTAGTTTGGGGCGAGGAGACATACTCCCTTCACCTTAGGATTGGATGTGAGAAAGCACAGCCCTCCAACGAATACTCATCACAAAGATCTTTATTCCATCCCCATCACACTAGAACCCTGGCTTTGATGCCCAAAGTCATGATAGGCAAATGTCTATGGTCCAGTTTCTACTGATCCAGTTTAAGGATTTTTTTTGGCATGTCTTGTATAGGTGATGTCATAACTTAGGCTGTTGGCTGAACTCCAAGAAAAAATTAATTAAAATCCTGTTCTTCAGTCATTCAATAAATATTTGTTTGGTAGCTCTCTTCTGCAGGATTACAGTTTTGATTTTAACTGAGAGAAGCTAATCATGTTTGTTCTTTTGAGGGGCAAATGTAGGGTACAGTCTGGATCTTTTCTTGGAATTAGTGTGTTTAGAAAACATGGGACTTTACCAAGGTCATTTCCCCAACTGCAGTTGGTATGCAAAGCCCAATAGAAGGGAAAAGAGAGATCAGTTCACACAAGACCCCAGGCACTTCCTGAGAGGATAAGCATCAATGAACACATTTCTAGTCTCCCAAATAAATCTAGAGACTTGGTAGGGGGACTTGCGGATAACCTGACAAAAACCCAGTGGTAGTGAGGAGAGCTTTGGAAATCATGCAGTACAAAAAAGTTGGAGGGGAGGGGGATGGATTTTGATACGCTGGGCTCAACTAGGACTAGAATTTTCAAACTTTAAAAATTTAAAATTTTCTCTGGAACTGAAAAAAGAGACTCAGAGGTACTTGTGCACCAACATTCATAGGAGCATTAGTCAAAGCTGAAGGGAAGCAACAGGAGTGTCCATCAGGACACGAGTGGCCAATGGTTCATCCATACAATGACATATGGTCCAGTGTTTCAAAGGAAATTCTGACACACACTGTAATGAACTGTGGATGAACTTTGCAATATGGTGAATGCAGAAAAGGCAGCCACAAAGGATAACTGTGTTATCCCCCTTATAGGGGGGGGTCTCTCGAACAGGGAACTCTATAGAGACAGATGGCAGAATCGAGGTTACCAGAGGCTATGGTGTAGGTGGAGTTATTCCTATTGGTACAGATTTTCTATTTGTCATGACAAAAACTGGATGAATAGTGGTGTTGGTTATACAACATTGAGAATTTCCTTGGTGTTATAGAATTAGACACCTAAAAATGCTTAAAATGGTAAACTTATGTTTCTTTACAGCAATAGAATGTTATCTTTAGACCCACGCACATTGTGCCCTAGAAAGCACTGGTCTGAGACTTGGTAATTGAAGAAGGAGCACACAGGTAGTGTGATCAGCCTTATTGGCATGTGCGAAGGGTGCCAAGGATTATTTAGAAGAGGGTCGGTGGCTCTGTCTAGAAGCAAGCCCCCAACTGGCCACTGCGGGGTAGCTCATTTTATCAGATGCACTATGATTTGTCTGGAATATCAAGTATCAGAATCAACCAGCACCCGCCTCAGTGAGATATGGAGGTTGGATAAGATGCTTCGATGGACTACTCAGTGCCTTGGGGTAATCTGAATAATTTAGAGGTTAGGAGAATTTCTCCATAGAGACATATTGCCTCCTGCTAATCTAGCAGATGGGATTTCTTGACAGTTACTTAAAAAGAGATGATCAGCCCACAAGAGGGCAATGCTTAGCACAAAGGAATGCATTGCTAAGAGGGTGATTTCAAGGAAGGATTGGGATGACATATTTTTGGGAGGTTTCCATAAATTACATTAATATATTTTACCAACTCTCTCTCTAAACATAGCAGTGAATGTGTGTGTGTGTGTGTGTGTGTGTGTGTGTGTGTGTGTTTCAAGGAAAAGCTGGGGGAAGAGGGATTAAAGAAAAAGAAAACAGACCAGGCCTGTCTATGTTGTGCCTTTAATAAGGAAGAAGAACCCAAGTGGGAATTTTAGGACTGGATTGTCTGTTTGAACTTAACTGGACAGAAATCATCTTTCAAAGCCATTCTGAGGTGCCTTTAACACTCTCTGCAGAACAGCAGCAGCAGCAGCAGCATCCACAGCAGGAGGTTTGCAGGTCAGACCAACTCTGTTTCCCTGACAATAAGATTATCCTAGCTAGACTCAGGTATTGCTTAACCAAGTTAGGTACAGAATAATTTAAAGCCTCAGCACTGTGGGTTTGGAAATCAGCTGAAAAAAATGACAGGCTAAAGGCTGATTTATGCTTTATTTGACTTGGAAGGGTAAAAGGAAGAATAATTGAGCACGTGGGTCTTAGAAAAAATTGGTATAACAGCATCTTGGAGAGGATTATTATTTTCCTTGAATCTTATGGTGTTACAGGCTCTGCTCTTATCAGTTGGACAGTATTTTTATATTTATTCTAGTTAATGTTAAAAAATTTACTCTCTGCATAAAATGCTTCATAGAAGGGCACCAGGTACCTCTGAAGATATACTCATCCACTTATCCATAATCTACCTATATAGTCTCCCATGTATCCACATTCACTCACCTATTCAATCATATATCCAGCTATGTATCCACCATCCATCCATCCATCCATCCATCCATCCATCCACTCACACATGTATCCATCTGTCTTCCCATCCATCCATCCATCCATCCATCCATCCATCCATCCACCCACCCATCCATCCATCCATCCACCATCCACCCCCACCTCCCCACACCCATCCCCCATCCATTCACCCACCCACCCTCTCCACATCCATCCATCCATCCATCCATCCATCCATCCATCCATCCATTCATCCACCCATCCATTCATCCATCAATCCATCCATCCACCCACCCACTTACTCCATCTACC
The DNA here is from genome assembly GCF_000260255.1 of Octodon degus. NCBI lineage: Eukaryota > Metazoa > Chordata > Mammalia > Rodentia > Octodontidae > Octodon > Octodon degus. The sequence continues at coordinate 4,272,728 of NW_004524655.1, forward strand.
TTTTAAAAATCTGTTCAGTTTAGTAACTTCTCTCCATTCTAGCTTTTCTCATTCATGTCTGCAACAGTCTCTTCACTGATTTCTTTGCTTCTCCATTTAACATGTATTACCCACAATGAATAATCTTTTTTAAAAAACATATTTAGTACAGGTTCTACAGGGTTGCACTACACAGATTGGACTCGCAGTGATCCTCCTGTTTTTAGCCTCCCAAGCACTGGGATTACAGGCACACACCACCACACCCAGTCTCACTTACCATCTCAGCATGACCTGAGGGGCGGGGTCAGCACAGCAAGCTGGGGATCGAACCCCAGTCCCTGCATCTGCCTAAGCATGTGCTTGAATCTGCTGAGCTATCTGACCGTCCCTTGAATAATCTTTCTGTATTGCAGCTTCCTCCTTGGAAATAGTCAAGGTAATCACATTTGCTTCTCTGAATTTTTATAAGTAGAATCACTATTTACTCAACTCAGTTGTTTATTGAACTTCTAGTTGAGATATCAGATCCTGCTGTAGGATTCAGCAGCAAACCAGACAAGCAGCATCTTGACCTTGTGGGACTTCCATTCAGTGGGGGAGGCAGGCGATAACCACACAATGACACAATGCCTGGTGCAGTACCAAGTAGTGGTAAATGTTCAGAAGAAAAGCCATCATATGCACGAAGCACTTAACACCATGGCTGGTACATACAAGTGTTTAGCTAATGGTAGCCGTCATATTTTCTGTTATTATTATTCCCATGGAATTAATATCCCCAAAACTTTTCAATAATACTTATAACTATTGAGCATTTATTGAACACAATACGAGCCAACCATTATGCTAAGCATTTTGATCTCAGAGTGATGTTACGCAATGAGTGTGATCATTTTCATTTCAGATGTAGAAACTGAGGCACAATTTCTCATTGTCTTTGAGAGAATAGTCAAACATCATAATTGGATACCCAGGTATTTTTGAGGGGCAGGGGACAGACCTGGCTGTGCCTGTCTCTGGCTTTATACCTTGCTGAATCCTGTACTTATTGTCTTTTAGCTCATTTTCCAAGAATCAGTTCAGGCACCATTTTCTCCAGGGAGTTTGTTCTTATTCTTCTTCCTGTGCCCCGCAAACCCTGGCAGAGTTGTATGCTTTATCCCCACTGCCACGACTTCAACACGACACTCATCCACCCGCTGCAATAACCGCCTGTACATCTGCTTTGCAGAGAGTGTGGCTTCTCTGAGGACTCTTGCCTCTTTTTTCAAAACCCTGCTAGGCACCTGGTAGGTGCTTAATAACTGAGTGCCTTCAGATGACATATTTTTATCTTTTGTCTCTCTGAGGGAAAGCCTCCTCCTGGGGCAAGTGCACAGATTAAAGAAGGGTTTCAGAGGTAGGGAGACAGTTCAGCAGTCTAAATGTCTACTTGGCAAGTGCAAGGACCTGAGTTTGATCCTCGATACCGCATGCTGTGCTGGTCCTGGAATCCTGAGTGCACAGTGCCAGCCACTGAAACTGGGTGTGATGGTGCATGCCTGTGATCCCAGTGCTGGAGAGGCTGAGACAGGAGGATCACTCCAAGTCCGAGCTGCATATAAAGACCCTGTGCCAAATAACTAATTAACTAAATAAATAAATGATTAATTTTTTTTAAGAAGAGAGAGATTTCCTTGGGACCTAGTATGAGTAAGCAATCTCAGGAAGAGGTTCTAATTCTGGCCTGTCATGGGCTGTGGGAACCATAGCTACTTATTCAATTTTCCTATACCTCTGCTAGATGGTACAAATAGTTGAGAGTCTATTTCCAAAGTCTTCCCAGACCTCCAGCCTTACCTGTCACCCCCATGGATAAAACCACGTGTGTGTATTTGTCAGGCCTTCAGGAGGCCAAGAGATAGTTGTTGTAGGATGTAGGCAGAGCTTAGGTATTTGAGGCAGGGTGTCCATACATATGTTCAAAGCCTCTAATGGTGCTGGGAGTAGCTAGGAAGGGTCTGGGCTTCTGCTTATTTTTGCGCAAGTTTTCTTGGGCCACCAAAACAAAATACTCCAGAATTAATGGCTCAAACATCAGAAATTAATATTCTCACAATTCTGGAGGCTGTCACCTCAAGGTCAAGATGCTGGTGGAACTGGTTTTCCTGGAAGCAACTCCTTTTGTGTGTAGATATCCACCTTCGTGCTTGTCCTCACATAGCCTTTCCCCTGTACCCACCCATCCCTGGTGTCTCTTCATCTGCTTAAGGTCATCAGTCATAATGGACTAGAGTCCTACTCTTATGACACAATACAGCCTCAGTTATCTTCTTAAAGACCCTGTCTCCAAACACAGTCTCATCAAGGATTAGGGTTTCTCTTTTTACATGAACTTTTTTTGGGGGAGGTGTACAATTCAGTCTGTAACTGTATTTCTGCCCTTGGGACCCTCCAAGTGTCAAGGGTATTTTTGATTGCTATGAAGTTCTCAGAGCCTAGCCCAATTCCTGGCATTCATGGAATGAGACATTCTAATCTCTGCGAACCCCCTCAGCCCTATTTAGCTGTGATGAGTCATTCATCAACCTCATTTCAAGCTCCATTTTCTAGGGCCAGAAGGTCCAAACCAGAAGCTTCCTCGCTGGCCTTCTTTCTGCTCCCACCTGGGCACACGGAGTCCTTTTGTTTCCTGAGGCACGCTGTCCTTCCTGGGCACACTCTGATCTCTGCTTGATATACTCTCCCTCTCACTTTCTGTTTCTCTCCTTTTCTGGTTAAGTCAGACCCTTTCAAGATCAATGTCAGAGAGGCATCAAGCTCAGTGAACTAGGCTCTCACTGCCTTTCCTCCTGCACAACAGCTCACGTCACTCTTTGCTGTTGGCACTTGTCTCATTGTCTGCTCTCCCTCTAGTCCTGCGAGCACCTGTGAATAAGGGACCTTCAGAGCCTAGGCTCGCACCTAGCACCATGCACTAGCTCAGGAGCAGAGTAGAATGCCAAAACCAAACAAGCCGAGCAGAATCCTCCAAAACAACTCTTCTTTTCTGGTATTGGGAATCAAACTCAGGACCTTGCCCTTGCCAGGCAGGCACTGTGCTGCTGAGCTATGTCACTGGCTCCAGTTCTTTAAAAGGAATTTTAGCTGAACTGAAACAGGCTTACCCAAAACTCATCTCCCCCCCACCCCCACAGTACTGGACACATATTGACTGGCCATTCTTTGATAATGAACTAGCAAAATTATGTCAGTCCAATCCCAGAGCTGGCGAAAAGCTTCAGATACTTCATCTGGAAGCTTCAAAATCTTCATCTGGTACTCAGATCTCAAGCCCCAAACTCTGTCCAGGATCAGTAAATTTCAACTGTACCTTTTTACGTTTCTCTTATGCCTATAAGCAAGACAGAGGCAAGGCAGCATCTCTTTAATGCGGGTCTGCACAGGGTGGTTTTAGAGCTCCTTCTTGGGACATGGGGGGGCTTAAGTATATTATACTTTTATGTAAATACTATTACCTATATTCATGCTCAACACTGTTACATGTAGTCATGTCCAGTACTTGAAATATCACCACTGGAGTTTGAATTTTGGGGGACAACATGCTATCCTGTTAGAATGCCATCCTTTTTTCTTTTAGAGATTTTTTTTTTGGTACTGGGAATCAAACTCATGACCTTACACTTGCTAGGCAGGCACTGTGCCACTGAGCTATATCCCTGGCCCCTAAACATTTTAGAGATTCCTTTTTCCTTTTTCTTTTTTTAAATATTTATTTATTTATTTATTTAGTGTGTGTGTGTGTGTGTGTGTGTGTGTGTGTGGCCAGCTCAGCCCACCAGGGGGCGGGGCTGGCTGGCATGTGGTGCTGGGGGATTGAACCGCGGTCCCAGTGCTTTGCTAAGCTTGTTCTAAGTAGGTGCTCTAGACCACTAAGCCATCTCACCAACCCCTCCTTTTTCTTTTAAAATTAAGATATAATTCACATATCATAAAATTGACCCCTTTAAATTGCATATTCATAAGATTGTATAGCTGTTACCAATATCTAACTCTAGGACAGTTTTTTATCACTCTCCATAGAAACCCTGTGCCAATAGTACTCATATCCTATTCTGCCCCCTACAAATCTACTTTCTGTACCTGTAGTTTTTCCTGTTATCAATATTTTATGTGAAAGGAATTATACAGTGAATGACCTCTTGTCACTAGTTTCTTTCACTTATGATAATGTTTTCAAGGCTTATCAAAGTGGTAGTCTGATTTTTTTTTTCTTTTAGAAGGTCTCACTATAGAGCCCAGGCTGGTCTCAAACTCTAGGCAATCCTCTTGCCTCAGCTTTCCAAGTTCTGGGATTACAGGTGTGCGTCATTACACCTGACTTTTCCATTCTTTCTTATAGATTAACAGTATTCTATTATTATGCTCCTATAACACTTTTGGGTTATTCACTCATTAGTTGATTGATATTGGATTGCTTCTAATATTTTTCTTTTCAAAGGGGAGCAAAGATATGCCCACTGCCTTAAATTTCCTCTATTTCCTGGTTTTAAATCAATCTTACCTTTGGTTGGGGATTCTGCCTGTTCTGTACCTGGTGGACCTGGTGCCTGGGGCAGAAGAGGTATCCCCAAAACAGACATTGAATGGAAGAACAAATCCATCCATGCATATTTGTGATAGACAGTGCTAACCATGTGCCAGACACTGTTCTAACCCTTCATTCAATCCTTACAAACAGCAATATCTTGGGCCAGATAAAATATCAAAATAATTTTGATGTCTTTCATTTTGCTCGTTTTGATGTGGCTCCTAGAAACTTTCCAATTACCACAGCTCATGACTGTGTAATATTCTTGTTGGACATCCTTGCTTCACATGTTCATGATGTGGCCCTAATTTGGATGTCTCACTGCCAGGTGGCTTGAACCACTGCATGACTGTTCCATCGGGTAGATTTTTTTATTAATTTTATTAGTAAAAAAATCAATACAAGGGTTTAGATCCATTTATACCACGAGCGGTACAAGCTGCCCAATGGAAGAGGTGCGCATCATGTACCACTGCTGGCTCAAGGTGGTGAGGGTGTGTTACCATGCTGGCTTCTTTTGGGCTATGGACTGTATCATTTCAGTCTTTATCTGTAGAATCTGGCACATAGTAGGAGCATGTTTGCTGAATATGTTCATGTAAGGCATGTGGCTTTACTGTAATTTTGCTTCTAGTGGCTTTCTCTTTGCAAAATAGGGCTGGGAAGAAGTCAGTTTGTTTAACTCAGAATCATCATTTGATGGATCCTGCCTTGGCTGTTGCTTAAATAGAGAGGGCACCTTTTCCAAAGGCCACAGCATGCATATTGTTGTCTTCGTAATGGTTATTCGTAGTACAAGATGCAGACATGATATCCTGTCCAAACACTATTAGTACAAATCTTTCTTCTCACTGAATTAAGAGAAAGTAGCTGTATATCTATCCTAACTGTTTTGTATATACAGATACAAAATGGTCCTTCCTTTGTATCCCCTTTTTTTGTTTAGTTTTGTCAGAGATGGGTATTCCATTGCCATTCAAATATTGTATGTGTGTGAATTCAGCAATGTATTAATCACTGAAACTATCCTATTAATTGGTTTTGAAACTGTCTCAATGCTATTTGTTTCTCAATAAAATTAATAAAAAACCACAAAATAAATAAAATAAAATATTTAAACACAATATATATTATGGTATAATATATACCACTTTGTTTTAAAATATAAAACACAGTATATATTTGCTTTTCTAGGTCAATAAATATTCAATTATGATATGATTAAAAAGAAAAACACAGCATGAGAAGGCTGGATTGGAAACAGAAGCTCAGTACCATCATTCTTCCCTCCATAAAGATAGCTCAGGAGCCTGGATGGTGGCCTCCAGAGGAGCACCTCCAGGACAGATTTGCCCCTAGGAGGTGAGTGGTTCTGGTTCCAGGAAAGAGAATCAAATCCAGAGGAAGCCAGAGAAAGTAGATTTTGTTTCAGGGAGAGAAGTGTTGCCCCAGGCACTCCTAGAGTTAAAAAAAAAAAAAAAAAAAAAAAAAAAAAAAAAAAAAAAAAAAAAAAAAAGAAGCAGCAGCAGATGGGGAATATTGGCCAGGATACATGATTCTCATTCAATTAAAATATCAAATAGGGAAGAAATGGGAACAAGGCATTTAGTGGTGGACTTCTGATAACTTAAACCAGGCTGAGTGAACAGGAGGATCAAAATGACATTATCACAGGTGAAAAAGAAATGGTCATGACTTTTCTTCCACTTAAAAAATCTTTTTCCTTCTTAGTCCTTTTTAAGAGTTGATATTGACTTAATGTTTGACAAGTTCAGTAGCCATTTATAGTTGTTTTAAGAGGAACCTTTAAAATAACTGTACAAAGTCATATACTATTTTCCTGTGTAGGTTTCTTAGTTTCAAGTCTTAAATGCTTTATCAGGATAGAGGGTCTGCCTACTTTCCTGCCAAGTGGGGTAGAAATGCCTGGGTGAGTAGGACTGAAAGAGAGAGAAAGAGCCAGTCAAACTGTTCAGCAAATATTTACCATGCCCTTAGGAAAGGGTGTCAGTGGTCTTATCTTCCTCAGGAATCTTTTGGTTCCAAGAACAGAAGCTTAGTCGGCCTTATTTACAGAAAAGGATTTGTAAAGAAATTACCAATAAAGTGAAAAGGCAACCTACAAATTTGGAAATAATCATGACAAATAAGTACTCAGACAAGGGTCTGCTCTCTAGAATCTATAAAGAACTAAAAAACACCAAGTCCCCAAAATTTAAAGACCCAATCCAGAAATGGGCATCCGAGATGAACACACGCTTCTCAGAGGAAGAAATTAAACAAGTGAACAGACATTATAAAATCTCACAGGACCCCAGCGCACCATGGGATTGGATAGTGGTCAGGCAGCCATTTTCTTGGTCCCTCTGAGGTTGCCTCTCCCAACCCCTCCCATAATCGTCTCTATTTCTCCTGTATTTTCTTCTCTTTTGATTTTCACATGACTGGATGCTGTAGAAAGAATACCTTGCCAGCTTCTGAGACTCTGTGAGTTCAGCACTCATCACTCTCTGGTAATTATTTGTGTTTCTGTGGTAGGAGTTAACTGAGGAGTGAAAAGTGTCTCAATTCTTGTGTAGGGGGCTGAGGCTTTATACCTCCCACCAATTTAAACATGGCTTACGGTCTAAGTTCCTAGTTTTGGTCATAGTCTTTTAAGTATAAATAAATGTTCACAGGAAAACCCCTGAAAGAGCTATGGAAGCTGGGTGTGATCTCCAGAAACAGACTTTATCCTGAGAATGTTTAATGTTTATTATTTCTTTTAAAAATTTATTTATTTATTTATTAGGTACAGGGTTTCACTATGCAGCTCAGATTCATAATGATCCTCCTGTCTCAGCCTCCCCAGTGCTGGGATTATACCTGTGCACCACCAGGCCCAGTTTCAGTGGCCAACATGGAGCACCCAAGGTTCTGGGGATGGCACAGCATCTGCTACCAGGTATCGAACCTGGGTCCTTGAGCTTGCCAGGCAGGCACTTAGACCACTGAGCTGTCTCCCCCACTCTGTTTATTCTTTCTTTTTTTGATTTTTTTTTTGGCGGAACCGGGGATTGAACTCAGATCCTTGCATTTGCCAGTCAAGCGCTTATCCTACTGAGCCATCTCCCTGGCCCTTATTCTTTCTTATCATCAATTTTTCACCTCTTTCCTGAAACAATTAGAATTTTATTTGCATATTATCTCCATTCTAAGCTTAAGAGTAGGTCTGTATCAGAAGTCAGCAAACCTTTTCAGGAACTACTCCAGAGAATAAATGTACTAAACTTTGGGTGGGCATGCGCAGATCATAACTCTCTCAAATGGCTACTGTGATTACTGCATTGGTAGTGTGCAAACAGTGACAGATAATGTGTCATGGATGAATGAATGTGACTGTGTTCCAGTAAGGCTTGATGATCATGTGCTACATAAGACCATTTCAATTAAAAACAGATCACATGTATGGTGGTGGTCCCATAAGACTATATTACCTAGTGACATCATAACTGTCTAGTTTGTGCATGTTCACTCTGTCATGTTCACACAGTGACAAAATTACCTAACAGTGCATTTCAGAATGAGTCCTTATAATTCAGCAGCATAGGATTCTAGGTACAAAAAAAGCCAGCCAGCTAAATTTGACCTGTTGTTTGTAATTTGCCAACCCAATGGAGATTAATCTAAGCTAGGGTTTTGTTTTTTTTTTTTCATCTTCAGCATTATTGGCTTTTTGGACAAACAAGATAACTCTTTGTGGTAGAGGTTGGTCTGTGCATTGTAGGGCAGTTAGCAGCAGCTCTGACTTCTGCCCCACTTGATGCCAGTAGCATCTTCATCCCCACTCCTGGCTATAAACAAAAAGATCTCCAGACAGTGATAGATGTCTCTGTTGGGCTTTTTCTTGGTGACTGTTATTGGCTCTGATGTAGTCACAAGATTCAAAATAGTCCAAGTAACCTTTCTCTAACCCCTTGGATTTAAATAAGTCATTTGGAATACAGTCCTTGGGTGGCAAAACAGTGGGACAGCAAGGACCTGTTGCTTGTTGAACAGATGACTCAACCAGACCTGAAATCTTCCTTGCAAGTGGACTTCCTTGCATAAGGAGATGACACAATTCCTTATGGCTTTAGATGGAGTTTCTTGGGGGAGGGGCATTCGGGGATGTAATTTGTCAAAACACACAGAAGGATTTCACCATTTTAACCTCCAGGATCTGTGCATAATTTGAACATCAGCCTAGAGACAAATAGGATGGAAGGGACTGTGACTGAGAAAAGATTCTCTTGGCTCTAGTATGGCTGGGGAGGCCCTGACGGTGTCTCAGTAGCTATATGTTTTCTTTTGGCTCCACAAAAGCCTTTGTGAGTTTAGCTTCTATTTAGCCCCCAGTAAATATGATGGCACACCGCTTATTGGAGTAGGAATTTTGTATAACTTATTCAGGGGTTATGTGCCTTTTAGAGCCTGCTTGGTTACAGAGAGTTTTGAATGGTATTTCCATAGAAAGATTTGATCAGAACACAGAGGCAGTGTTTGGCTTGATACATGGCTATCAGATGTGCTTTAAAGATAACAAGAAACCAAATTCTATTCAGCTCAAATCACCATTTCCCTTAGGGTGGTGCTATGGTTATTTTTAAGCTTCTTTTCCCTTATTCTTTGTCTCTCCCTCCCTCTCCACATGCTCGGATGGTAAAAATGCACGTAGAACAGAATCAGTACAGAGCCTCCCTAATCAGCACAGAGCCTTTTAAGTTTTTTTCTTAAATGTATTTAGGACAGGGTCTACAGGGTCACACTACACACATCGGACTCGTAGTGATCCTCCTGTTTTCAGCCTCCCAAGAGCTGGGATTACAG
>NW_004524655.1:4282277-4287341 GCF_000260255.1 Octodon degus
TTTTTTGCAGCAAGATGTCCAGCAGCATTGGAAAGACTGCTGGAGGGCAGCGTGGTTTTAGAGCCTGGGTTGGGGCTTCAGTTTACTGTTTGGCAGGAATGGATAGAATGATATGCACCCCTTGCTCACTTGTGAGCCTCAAATCCAGTAATATATTTGAAAGAATTGAATATGGCAGAGGATTGGGGGAGAGCTGTTTGGAGAGAGCAAGGATGGAATCAGAACGTATTTTAGGCCTGGATTGTTCTCATTTTCCCTTTTGGTGCAGCTTGCTGATATTCTAATTTCTTTTATGCTTTGGGGATTTTTTTTTCCCCATTGTGGCTAAGGGCTTTTCTTAGCTGGGCTTAGGTAAGCAGGATGTACAAAACTTCAGAGTTTTCTGGATATTGGTAAGGACACCTGGCTGAAGGCAGTGACGGCAGAGCCAGGTGGCCAGGCACTTCCCAGGTCCCACAGGAAATCATTGACAGGATACTAAGGACCCATAATAAGAAGAAAAGATCGATAGCTGGTCCTGCAAGAACAAGCCTCTCCAAATGGGAAGAAGTGGGCGGGGGGAGACAGGGCTTTACAATCTGTGAGTCCTGTCTTTGAACCCCTTACTGCCATTTATTAGTTTTCTGACCCCGGGGCAAGTTAGCTAGCCTCTCTGGGCTTCATCAATAAATGATGGTAATAAATAAGCCTTCCATGGCAGGCAAACTACATGAAATACATGCTAGTCCCCAAAATGAGCAGGCAGGCAGTGCTAGCCTGCGGGCTTGTCCCTTGGAGGCTGCTCCTTTTTTCCTTTCCAATGGAATCTCTGGTCATTTCCCTAACTTGGTGGCATTCGTTTGCCCAGATTCGAGTGCGCAGAGAGGCTGTTAGTTTTCCTGCATGTTAGGAGAGGAGGAGAAGCTTTGCCTCCAGGTGTGCGGGAGGGCTCTATGTGCGGAGCATCGCTCCGGTGAGGCAAGGGGGGGAGAGGCTGGAGGTTAAGTGTGTGTTTGCTGGTGCCAGACTCCCTGGGTTCACATCTGAGCTCGGCCTCCTGTTACTGTGTGCAAGCAGGTTTGATTGCATTTTCCGATTTGTCCAACAGCGATAACATCAGTACCAGCCTATGAGGGTTAATTGAGGTGGCACTTGAGAAACCCTTGGCAAGATGCCTGGCCCACTGGGGATGCTGAGTGATGTGGCTGTGGTCTTCCAATTAGTATGTGTTGAACATTTCTGCTTCTGGGTGAGTTTACATGCTCTTTATTTTCCTTTTCTCATTGTTAAGGATTTAAGCACCATTTGTTCAGCTTTATATCGAGTATCTATATTGTGCTCTACTCTGGGAATACCAATAGGGGCCACCCCTGTCCTAAAGGGCCTTACCTTTTAGTGGAGGAACAAATGATTATAGGTGAGATAAGTATAATGAAAAATAATGGAGGAGAAAATTCCAAGGGGCGCAAAATTTGTGTGTGTGTGTGTGTGTGATCAGAGAATTTCTACTCAAGAATGCAGATGCAAGCTCAATGTGAAGCTGAAGGTAGTGTTAAGTTCCATCCAGCAGATGAAAGGGTCAGTGGGAATGAAGGGGGGCATTCTAAATAGGAGGGACAGTTTGTGCAAAAATCCAGAGGCTGCAGAGAACACAGTCCATCCATGATAATGTGAGGTAGAAGATCTGGTTGTGAAAAATAATTAACTTTTTCTGGAATGCCCCCCACCACCCCGCAAGGCAGACCTTTCCATTAGGATTTAAGTGCAACAGTTTTATTTATTTATTTATTTATTTATTTATTTATTTAGTGGAACCGGGGATTGAACTCAGACCCTTGTGCTTGCCAGGGAAGCACTTATTCCACTGAGCCATCTCCCCAGCGCCAAGTTTTATGCAGGAGATGCTCCCTAATAGCAGCAGAGAATGTGGCATGAGATAGCGAGGGAATAGAGCTAGTAAAGGGGAACTCTGGGACACTGTTAGCACTCAGTTCACTTGCCCACCCAGAGAGCAATGGAGCTGGCTGTTTATCTTCCATCTTTTTTTTTTTTGTATTTAATACAGGGTCTACAGGGTCTTACGACACAGATCGGACTCATAGTGATCCTCCTGTTTTCAGCCTCCCAAGTACTGGGATTACAAGCATGCGCCACCACACCCAGTCTTATCTTCCATCTTTTTTGAGGGTTGCTCCTGAATCAGGGGAACATCAGTTCCCTAGCACTTTCATCCCCCCACCCACTGTCTAGTTGCTAGCCACAGCCCTAGAAATGGAAGCAGGTGCTGATCTTTGGAGTTTGGTCTATTGTGGTAAAGGGAAGGCAACCATGCTGGGAGCCACTGCATCTACCATGTACCCCAGTCCTCTTCGATGCTTGAGCCTATTGGGCTGAGCTAGACTCAACTTGTGAAGACCTTTATGAGCTTTCACAAAAGACTTGGGATTCTATTCAGGGGAGGGGGCATTGGTGGCTTTTAGGCAGAAAAAAGAGGCAAAATCAAACCTGTAACTTCAAAAGAGTACTTTGGTCACTGAGGGGAGAACGAACAGTGGCGACCAAAGAGTGAATGCCGACAGAACATTTTGGAGGCCGCTGTAGCTCTTTAGACAAGAGATGGTGGTGGGTTAGAGCTGGTGGGGTAGGGAGAGAGAAGTGAATAATTTGGAGAGAGGCTTAGGAGACTGAAAAGACTAGATTTAGTGAGAGTCTGCATCTGGGGATGGTGGCAGTCCTTTTCCATAAAATCTTCCTTATGCTAAATTAGATGCAGGTGTCCCTGAGCTTTGGCAAGCCAGGCTGTCATTTTCCTGTGCCCCTCGCTTACACCCCTCACCTGCTAAAGCTCTGTTATCTGGTGCAGTCTCATAGCCCACTCTTCCTGGTACCTTCCAGGCTGCTGGGACCAGCATAAAATAAATCGCCCCTACTTCCCTCCTTGCCAGCTTTCCTTCTGCCTTGCCCACCCTGCTGTGCCTAGCGAGGGCTGGCTCCAAGCACCCGCTTCGGAAGCTGCATTATTGTCAAGGAATGTGGAGGCAGCTGGGCCAGGGAGCAAGGGGCGGGCTGTGCATTCCATTTGCCATCTGTGGCTCAGGCAGGAGCCATGCCGACGAGAGCCAGGGCCATTTCTGTGTGATGCAGAAAAAAGGAAATTTCAGCTGAGCTCACAGTGGGAATGCTTACGTTTCTGCCCTACAGGACCACTGTCTTTGACAGTATTCTTCATGCCACGTTTTGAGATGAGGGGTTGAGGGTGAAGGGTATAGAGATCTGTCTGGTCCTCAAATTCAATTCTTCTGCTGAACCTTGCTGGACACAAAATGCTGTCACTCCTAGGCAGCTGAAGAATGGTGCTCGCCCTGGCTAAAAAGGTTATCATTAAAAAACAATCACACTATTAGTCACTTTCAAACAAGGACACTGTATCTGAAGTTCAGATTTTAAGATTATTAGAATTTGAAGGGATCAATCACATACTTATTTCTGAAAAATCTTTCTTTTCAGGGCTGGCAAGATAGTTCAGTAGACTAAGTGCCTGCCTGGAAAGCGCAGGGCCAGGGGTTCAATCGCCAGCACCATGTGCCATCCTGGCCCCACCTCCAGGTGCGCTGAGCTGGCCACCAAGACCGGGTGTGGTGGCGCATGCCTATAATCCCAGTACTGGGGAGGCTGAAAACAGGAGGATCACCATGAGTCCGAGCTGTGTAGTGGGACCCAGTACCAAATACATTAAAAAAGAAACTTACTAGTCACGCATTGTTTATATGTAATACAGAGACAGAAATTAATTTCTCACTTAGGTAGTGAAAATTTACTCCATCTTTTGTATCCAGAGGACAGGATGACCTCTTAGTTAATAAATGGAGAAACCTGCATTTTAAAATTTTTCTCATGGCTTTACTCTTACTCATCTTTATAATTATTTAATATGTTTGGAACAGCCTCTTCAGGCTCCCTCAAAACTAAGTGTTAACAGCTTTCTCTATATCTCCTCCCAAAACAGGAGTCAGCTACTGAGATAGCTCCTTCAGAAATGAACTCAAACCCTATCTATGGACACCTAGGACTGGTTTTTTTCCTTTAGAAAATTTTGTTTACTACAAAGAGCTGCAATTGATAATTATGTTATAACGTATATAATAACACAGGTTCTCTACATACTGTAATTCTAAACAACTTTTTAAATTGATTTTATTGAGAAACAAATAGCAATGAGACAGTTTCAAAGCAGGTTAGTAGGACAGTTACAATAATTAATACATTGCAAATCATTGTTTTCATCGTAGTTATTCATAGTACAAGAGGCAGACATGATAGCCTGTCCAAACACTCTTAGTACAAATCTTTCTTCTCATTGAGTTAAGAGAAAGTAGCTTTCTCTTGATTCTCAGTGAATTAAGAGAAAGTAGAAATATATATTTATTTCACTACAAAATGGTCCTTCATTTATATCCCCCTTTTTTTTAGTTTTGTCAGAGATGGGTGTTCCATTGCCATTCATATATTGTAGGTGCATGAGTTCAGCAAAATAATCCAATATAGTCCAGTAGTGCGTAATAGTAGTGGGTTATCTAGGGGTTATCCACACATCCAACCCATGGGAAAATTGTTTCTGTCCTAGCTTCACAGGAGACCTCTGACCCTGCCTCCAGTCAGTCACTGTTCTCACTATGTTCCTGTGCTAGCTCGGCAACCACCACCCCTGGGCTTCTTCAGCAGCCACTGACCTTGCCTCCTGGTAGTTCCTTTACCTCTCTGCATTCTCTTCTCCATTGTCTTCCCCCATCCATTCAGCCCACCCTGAGGGTGGGGCTGGCGCTCCATGCGGTGCTGAGGATCAAACCTGGGTGCCCTACACCTGCCTAAGCTTGCCTAAGCAGGTGCTTTAGACTGTTGAGCTATCTTGCCAGCCTGCCATTGTCTTTTACAGCAGCTTGACCTCACTCAATTCCTTGTCCCAAACAGTGAGGTATCTGAATGCCAGCACCTCAGACTCAAATGCATGAGTTTCTTTTTTCTTTTTTTTTTTAATTTTTTTTATTTATTTGAGAGAGAGAGAGAGAGAGAGAGAGAGAGAGAGAG
>NW_004524655.1:4287626-4292276 GCF_000260255.1 Octodon degus
TGGCATGTGGTGCTGGGGGATCGAACCGCGGTCCCTGATGCTTTGCTAAGCTTGTTCTAAGTAGGTGCTTTAGACCACTGAGCCATCTCTCCAGCCCCAGAGTTTCTTTTTTCTTGAAGACCACGTGCTACCAACCTGAATATATCAGCCAACCAGACTCATAAAGCCAATTAGTTATATTGATGAGCAATGTTTATGGGTTCCTACAGATCGATTCGTAAATATTATAAATTGAAACAATTTCTAAATAATGCCCTGTGACTAATGGCTCTGGTTAGAGTGGATTTTACCACTTTGTTGAGTACTTAATTGTCCTTAGCTTCACTGAGTGTTTTTGTGACCTCCAAAAACACAGTGGTGACTCAGAGCACAACAATTTCAAGGTCAAAGAGCCAGGATTTCTAGCTTCAGCCCTGAGCGACAGGCATCCTGGTATTTCTCTTTTGGATCTAACTAATGACCTAGTTGAGTTTTGTCTTTGTTTTTTATTTGTTTGGTAGCAATGATCTGTCTTAGGAAATACCACGTATTCTCACTTCTACCTGTGGGTTTTAGAAGCCAGTGCATTGATGCACTTAACAAATATTTATTGAACACTCTCTGTGTTCCCAGCACTACTGGATACTGGAAATGGAGTGATAGATTGGCCAACATACACTAGGTTGTGCTACAATAATATATTAACGTTGAAATCCCAGAAGCTTGACAAAGTTTTTGCTTTTTCTTTCCCATTCCTGTTACGTATCCAATGTGGATCAACAGAGGGCGCTCCTCCATAGAGTCACTCAAAGGCCCAGGCTGCCCTAATGTTGTCTAACACTGCCACAGGGAATTGGTAACTAGGGAGTTACCATGCCAACTTTATGATGCTTCAGCCCAGAAGTGATACACAGGAGCCCATGAGACAGAATTAGTGACATGGCCCCAATTAACTGCTGTCCTTGGAGAACTTGCGTTGTAGTAGGTATTATAGAAGTCAGAGATCAAACAAATTATTACATAAATAATTATTTAGTAATTGGCATGATGGCTACAAAGAGAACTCAGGGTCCAGTGAGATAAAAAATATGGAGACCCAGAGCCTTCCAGGTGGTCTGGGGTGGCTTCCCATGGGAAGGGCTATTTCAGGAGAGCCATGAGGGATGTCCAGAAACTGATAAGGGAAAGAGAGTGAATGCGACAGCTCCTATAACAAAAACAGTTCATGTCAGGCTTTACTTTCAAAGAACTTACAGTGCAGCCCGAGAGATGAGGAATATACAATAACAACAATTCCTGTTAGCCAGTGACGTGGCCTCTGTGGTCCAGTATGTGCTGTGTGAGCTAAAAATTTCCTGTTCATCCTCTCTTTCAATCTGAGCTCTCAACAGGATTAGGAATACACTGCCCAGCGAGTGCTGGGGCGGGACTTGAACTCGTGTGTGCTCCTGGATTTGATGCCCTTGATTGATATGCTTGACGTGTGCCACTCCTTTTGCAATGAGTGCCCAGTGACTGACCAGCCCCTAACTGGGGCTAGGCAGCCACCAAGTGGAAGAGAATGACACTTGCTTTAGGCTGAATTTTCTGTTTTGTTGGTGAATCTGAAGCTTCCTGGACCCCAGTTCATCATTAAAATGAGAGATTTGGCTGAGTAGAGCTTTCAAGATTTTTTAATGTAATGGAAATTTTGAAAGAAATGGAATCCAGTATATGAAGTTTATAAGAGTGGTTAGCTACACTGGGAGGATTCCCAAATGTCACGATCTCTTTAGTGGTACCTGGGGACTGTCTGGTGAGTGTGGCATATGGTAAATTCTCGATAAACTACTGGACCAGCTAAAATGATTTCAAAGCCTCAAGTATGCCAGGTGTTATCTGTAAAATGACTGGCTACGGCTCTTGGATGTTAAAGGTGGACTTCCTTTTTATCCTTGTGGCAGGTTGAATGACGTTCCACCCCCAGGAAGTTCGCATCCTCAGCTCGGCAACTTGCGAATGTATTAGCTTACAGGGAAAAAGAGACTTTGTAGATAAGATAAAGTTAAGGATCTTGGGCTGAGTGGATTGTATTACATTATCTGGATGGGCCCATTGTGACCTGAAGGATCTGTATAGGAGGGGCAGATGAATCTGAGCAGGAAAAGTGAAGAGAGAGAGAGAGAGAGAGAGAGAGAGAGAGAGAGAGAGAGAGAGAGAATCTATACTCTGCTGCTTGTAAAGATGGTCAGGGAAAAGGAATGCGGAAGTCTCTAGAAGTTAGGGCAAGAAAGATTCTTCCCAATACCTCCAGGAGGAATATAGCTCCATTAATATTTTGATTTTATCCCTGTAAGATTCATGTTGGATGCATGACCTACAGAAACATAAAACTGTAAGATAATAAATTTGAGAGTTTTTTTCTTTTCAGCAGTGGGGATTGAATCCAGAGCCTCTCACATGCTAGGCAAATGCTCTGTCACTGAGCTATACCCTAATCCCAAATTTGAGGATTTTTTTTTAAAGCTACTTTGTTTGTGGTAATTGTTATATCAGCAAGAGAAAACTCAGACATCCCTTTAGGACATGAATCCTACACTACGAGTTGCTTATGTACCCATCTGATGACTAGGTCATTGGTAGTAACCCTTCACTGAAGGACGCCATGTTAGTAACCATTGTGTGTCACTATTTCCTTTATCTCATTTGACACTTCAGACAGTCCTAAGGGTAGAGATTGTCAAGTCCACTTAGTAAAAATTAGAAAACTAGTCTCTGAAAGTTACATCTCCAGCTCAAGATCACAGGTAGGAAGTGTGTGAAGGGTAGAAGGGCTCTGAAGAAAGTCCAAGTGTATATGATTCTAAAACCCTTTCTAAAAAAAGTCCTTTTGCCTTTACAGGAGACCACAGGCAAGAGGGGGCTGGGAAGGCGTTTTGACCTTAAGCTCACAAACGGTTTCTTTTGCAAAGTTAGTCTCTGAATTCTCCTTTGCTGTAGTGGACCGTCATGTCTTTGTGGGTGTATTGGTATGTGTGGAAGAAGAGTAGAGTTTTGTACCATGTTTAATTTCATCTGGGCAGCATGTTCTTTGGAAGTGTAATTTTCTTCCCTGAAAATGGACAGGAACAAACCTCCCTGCTGCTTCTTGAGTTTCTTCTGGGACAATTAAATTGCCTGTTTGATGTGCACAATTCTCCGTTTGAAAGAAGTAGATGGAGGGAATAGAGCAATTACTCCTAGCTGGAGCCCAAGACCAAGCTTATTAGGAGATGCAGCAAAACAGTCCTGGCTCTGGCAAGTATGGAGTCCCACTGTGTGAATATTCATGGGGTTTGGAAAATCAGCAATGGGGCATATAAATATAATTGAAACTAAAAGTCACTATGTCCTTTTCTAATGTGCTTTGCTAATATGTTTTGGTAAGGGGACTTAACATCATTTTTTTAAAGATTCATTAATTACAAAATCATAGATGGTCATTTTAGAAATGTTGGAAAATACAGAAATAATCAAGAAGGGCAGTCACTTGAAAATCTACCAGCCAGACCAAATTTATGGTCAGTGTTTTAGAGTGTCTCTTTTATATGACTTGTATCTCGATGAGGTCATTCAATTTGGGTTGATTTTTTTCCCCACTTAATGTTATATTGTGGATATTTCCCAGCACCATTAAAAATAACTTTAAATGAGAAGCAGACAGTACAGTGGTGAAAAGATTTATCTCCAGCATGTGTAGACGAGGCTGAAATCGTAGCCCCACCATTGCCACAGGTGATCACCTAACCCAGGGGTCCCGATCCATACATTCATCTGAGATCAAAATCTATCCCGCAGGACAAGTCTGGCCACAGGGTCATTTGCAGATGTCTGCAGATGCTCTACTGGAGTGAGTGGAGTGGAGAAGACTGTTACTGGCATCTGATGTGACAGGCCAGAAGTGCTCCCAAATAGCCTGCAGTTCTCAGGTTGCCCCTACATCCCCTTAGACAAGAATTACCTGCTTCTCAGTGTCAGAAATCCAAGGTTAACTTGGCTTGACTTCTCTGAGCTTCAACTTCCCCACTGTAGTTAAACAGTAATGAGGAGAACCATCCTATTTTTCATGGGAGGGTCAGATAACAGTCCCTTTAATATTTTGGCAAAGTGTACTTGGAACAGTCTTCTGTTTTTAAGGGTTCACATGTTTGCTGTCCTTGCAATCCTTCTCCCTGTCCTCTAGTATTCTTATGATTTGTGTTTAGTTGTCCCCCCAAAGCCTTATGCAGTAATGGGGTGCAGTTCTAGAGTTTGTGATTAATTCATGATCCAGTGCTGGGATTATGGGTGTGAGTGCTGCTGGGATTATGGTGTGAGTGCTACACCCAGCCACGGCAGACAGCCTGAATGCAACATAAGGGAGATAGACTTACTGTCTGTAACCCTGGTTGCCGCTACTCCTCCCTTTTTCTCTTGCTGTTTTACTGCCTTCCACAGCCATGAGCTGCTGCCCCCTGCCATGTGGCACGCTGCCTTGGAGCCAGCCGAGTATGGACTGAAACCTCAACACACTGTGAGCTAAATAAACCTTTCCTTCCTCAATTCTGGGTGTCAGGTTATTTGCCTCAGCAATGACAGAAAAGTAACTGAGAAGGTATAAGGATTAATCCCAGAGATTTCACATTGAACTACATCCACAGCTCTTTAATATAT
>NW_004524655.1:4292496-4295675 GCF_000260255.1 Octodon degus
CATTATAGAGGAGAGAGAGAGAGAGAGAGAGAGAGAGAGAGAGAGAGAGAGAGAGAGAGAGAGAGAGAGATGGTTATCTACTACTCCCGACCTTTACAGAAACTAAACAGAGAACATCAGTAAGATCAGTAAGGCCCATGAGGACTAGAAAGAGGCGTACTGGAGGTCCAGGATCCACTAGAGGTCTCAGCGTCATTCTTTAGGCAGAATTGTCAGACTTGGAATGAATCTTAGCCATCACTCAGACCATCTTCTTAGCTGCTGGGAAAATGGGTCAAGGTTAGGAAGCTGCTGGTGACAGATCCTAGAATAGAAAGCATCCTCTAATTTTACTGCATCATGCTTGTTTCTTTCGTTAATTTGGGTCTTGCTAACCTCCCTTTTTCAAAAAGGGGCCTTGAAGAAATTCCCCTAAGATCAGCATCTCTCTTATGGAGCTCCAGGAGGAACCCAGCTATTTTTCACCAGGGAAATTTGAGATGCCAGGTGTGAACCACACAGTTCCTTTCCTCATTATTCTCCATTCCTCCCTTCCTTTTTTCTCCTCCTTTTCTTCTCTTCCTATCTTCCAATGGAAGCAAACTACACACATTGCCTTTTTATTTAGCAATACACCAGGAGTATATCATTATATGCCAATAAATACAATTGCACATTATAGGATCTTTTTAATGATGCTATTTGCTGGCATATTGGACTGTAACTTATATAACAAAGCCCATTCAGGTGGACATTTAGGTTGTTTCCAGGCTTCTGCTGTTATTTTAAAAGTGCTTTAATGAGCATCCTTGCAGTTAATTCATCATTTGGATACATTTTTAGAAAAGGAATTTCTGGTCAAAAGATCTGTTCATTTAGAAAATCTGATGCTTATGCACAAGGATGCTTTCTAAAATAAGACACTGAGCACTGTCTTCATTACTCAGAGCTAGGAAATTCTTCAGAGTTTGGACATAGCTGTTGGCCACTGTTCCCACCACGCTGACTTGCTGTGGCCTTATCCCAAAGCAGATGCTGCTACAAAGGTCAGGCTCCCAAATCCCGTCCTTAGTCTGCCAGACCTCTGCTACTGGGCCAGAGGGTGGGCAGAGCCACATCCTTCCCAATGGGCAGCAACCAGAACAAAGTCATTTCCCAACCTCGGACAATTAATCATATATTGAGAGACCTAGGTCAAGGGAAAATGGTTTATTTACAGCTCAATACTGCTTTAGCCCCTGGTCTGTCTTGCAATCGCCTTTTATCTCCTGGACACACACATGGACTCCCATCTGAACACCGTCTAAATCATGAGCAACAGGTCAAGGAACACATTTGATTTCTCCGGGCGTGAGATGTTCATGGACTACATTGGCTTTTGCTTTAGTAGCCTTCAATTTGTTGCTGGGAGGAAAGCGAAAAGACCACAAGAGGAAAACTTTGACATTTTAAGCTCACATTCAGACCATTGGAAACTTTTGTCTAGCAGCAAGACTTTAGTAGTGATGTATCCAGATTTCAAAAGGGTAGAAAGATACTGACAGGCATGGAAAAAGTCTTCCCCTGGCTTGATATCCCAGATGAGACTAGTAGAGTTTCTACAGAGTGCTCCTCTATCCTGATAATTAATCAATTCAAAAGTATATATTGAATGTTCTATCTATCTATTCATTTTAAAGAGAATAAGAAGACAAATAGAAATAAAAAAATAAAACAGAGTTGTAAATCAGGCTAATAGAATAATAATACATTACTCATTGTTATTTTCTGTTTTAAATGAATTTTATTGAGAAACAAATAGCAATGAGACAATTTCAAAACAGGTTAAAACATTGAATATTGTTGTCTTCATCGTAGTTATTCATAGAAAAAGATGCAGACATGATATCCTGTTCAAACACTATTAGTACAAATCTTTCTTCTCATTGAATTAAGAGAAAGTAGCTGTATATCTATCCTATTTTGTATATACAGATACAAAATGGTCATTTATATCCCCTTTTTTGTTTAGTCTTGTCAGAGACAGGTATTCCATTGTCATTTAAATATTATAAGTACGTGAATTCAGCAAAATATTCCAATATAGTCCAGTAGTCCATAATAGTAGTGGGTCATCCTCAGGACTGGCAATGTCAGAAGTTGTTGACCTGAGCCTTTTACAGCTCAGCTTATTAATATGGCTTTACTTTATGTACCTCGCTTTTATACTTTTCTGCTAGATAGTTAAGACCAAGATAAAGCTAGACCTATATAACAAGAAATATAACTGTTGTGTCTGATAAGGTCAGTCAAGTACCCTCAGGATTTATCCTGTAGCCCTGTACTGCACTTTGTAGATCCTTTGTCAGTGTCAGCCATGAGGATGAGTCATGGCCATTGCTTGACAAATTTGCTCTCTGTGAAAGCCTCAGAGAATGTTTTCTCTCCATGTACTCTCCTTAGGCACACTCTACATCATCAATTACTTTCCTCTGTGGCCCCATAATCTCCTTGATCAGAAAATTTGGGACATCACTGAGTTACAAGATGTCACAGTACAGGTTCTCTTATGTCCTGAGTCCTCACTAACCTTGAAAGGCTAAGGCCAAAATGTTAGATGTCTTTGAAGCCCTTCTTTTTACTAAGTTTTGATCTGCCAACTTAAGTTGTTAACCCTCCAGAAGAGAAGCTTAATGATATTACTACACTATAACATAGGCAGGTGAGCTTAACTGCACTATCTGTCTGAATATCAAACATCTTAGATATGATGTGGAATAGGTATTGTCCATCAAGTGTTGATATGTTAAACTTTAAATCCCTACAGAGTGTGAAAATAAATAAGTAAAAAAATTAAAAAAATAGGAATAAACAATTACATATTTTTACACAGAAATTTAGAAATCTAACCATATACAGCATTGTAGCAGGATAGTCCTATGACATTTTCCCCCCTTGTCTCTTGTTTTCATTTATTACCCTTTTTTAAAACAAACACTTACTTGAGAGACAGTATAACAGTAATCGATATGACATAAAAAATATGGAACTCTTCACGAATTTGTGCAAGGGCCATGCTAATCTTCTCTATATCATTCCAATTTTAGTATATATGCTGCCAAAGTGAGCACCTCACTTTTCATATTTATTTTTCATAGTTACTTAGAGTATAGGATATAAGCAAGAAATAATGTCTAGACAAGATTACAAAATTAGCTCAA
>NW_004524655.1:4295809-4296651 GCF_000260255.1 Octodon degus
TTGATGTTTACACATATGAGTATGATTTATTTCACTTATGAGTATGGTCTTAAGTTGATCCACTTACCTATTAAAGTCTCAAGTTTATCCTTCTTTATGGCTGAGTAATACTTCATTATATTAAAAAGATATATATTTTTTGGTTGATGGGCATTAATGTTGTTTCCCAGATTTAGCTATTACAAATTGTGCTGCTTATAAACATTGGTGCACTATGGGTCATGATTCCACCTGAGTCTACAGGGTGGATTTCAAAGAAATAGCTGTAGCTCAGTTCCACAAGTGATGCCTAGCCACCATTAACTATCACGGTCATTATGCATGTTCACAACACACTAGAACTATGTGCGTTATCCTATCCTCAAACTGTTAGAAGTGCTGGTCATTTATTTGCCATTCCAGTATTTATCTTATGTTTTACTCTTAGTACTTCTTTGCTATCATGAAAACTTTTTCTTAGTGCAATTGTTTTGAAACATTTAATTTTTAATTAATTAGTATTTAATTTTCTGAATATTGCTTAATTTTTGTTCTAAGATTTATACTATATCCTTGACTTACAATTTATTTAAAAGACATTGCATGATATCTTCTAGTATTCGGAACTTTAAAAAGTATATTTCCATTTTCTGTTGACTTTATATTACTTCTTCCCTGTCTTTTATACACACATATGCACACATATATAGAAAAAAATATGTGTATAACCCAACATAAGATTGGCACTGTTTCATAGAAATCTGAAATGATCTTTAAAAATGGGTTCATCTAATATATCTTTTATATAGTCCTGCATAACTATCATATTGAGAGCTCTTTATTGTTCATCCAGGAGCATACTG
>NW_004524655.1:4296881-4299503 GCF_000260255.1 Octodon degus
CCTTACAAGAAGTTTTGGACAATTTCATTTTTGTGCATCTTGGTATGATTTTATTTAAATG
This sequence comes from Octodon degus, assembly GCF_000260255.1. Lineage (NCBI taxonomy): Eukaryota > Metazoa > Chordata > Mammalia > Rodentia > Octodontidae > Octodon > Octodon degus. The sequence continues at coordinate 4,296,943 of NW_004524655.1, forward strand.
TCTTTGCAAAAGGTTCATTTTTCTTGGAAATGTGGTATTATAAATTGAACTAAATTCAGAAATTTTAAATCTTTAAAAAAATGCTTGAAACTATTCTTTGAAGCAAGGTACAATTCCCTTATGATGAATGCTATCACTATGTATATATAAAATGTACCAATAAAAAAATTCAAGGAAAAAAAAGGAACTAGAATGAGGGAAAGAGGAAAGGAAGGGAAGAGAGGAAAATGCAAGTTAGTTATACTATTAGTGTCTCTTGATTCATAGAAAAGGAAGGTTTGTGCTTACATCGATTGGAGAATCTTTTATGCCCATTACTTATACTCTGAGTAACTACTTTAAAGTTAATAACTACTGTTATTTTCTTATTATCTTGTTATGAAATTTTGTTTTATCTTTTTTCTATAAAATAAAAAAGGAGATAAAAAAATAAACATTGGTGCACATATATTGCTGTGGGATGATGTTTCAGATTCTCCTGGGAAGACATGCAGAAGGGGAATAGCTGAGTTGAATGGGACCTCTAATCTTAGTTTTTTAAGGATTACAACAATGGTTACACCAGCCTATAGATTTAATGCAGTCCAAACCAAAATACCATTACCTCACAGAACAGGAGAAAACATTCTTAAAATTCATTTAGAACCAGAAGAGACCTAGAATAGCCAAGGCAATCCTGGGCACAAAGGCAAAATGAGGAACTCCTTTAACAGTGAAGAAGGGTTCCTTTCCCCCACAGCTTCACCAGCATTTGTTATTGGTTGATTTCTTTTCTTTTTTTAAAATTTTATTTTATTGAGAAACAAATATGAATGAGACAGTTTCAAAGCTGATTAATAGGACAGTTTCAATAATCAATACATTGTACATTGTTATCTTCTTAGTGGTTATCCGTAGTACAAGAAGCAGATGGGATATCCTGTCCAAACACTGTCAGTGCACATCTTTCTTCTCAATGAATTAAGTGAAAGAAACTGTATATCTATCCTAACTATTTTGTATATATAAATACAAAATGATCTTTCCTTTGTATCCCCCTTTTTTTGTTTAGTCCTATCACAGGTGGGTATTCTATTGCATCTAAATACTGCAGGTGCTTGAATTCAGCAAAACAAGCCAACACTGTCCAACAGCCTATAATAGTAGTGGGTTATCCTCAGAAATTATTGATATAAGCCTTTTAAAGCTCATCATATTAATATGGCTTTACTTTATATGCCTCATTTTTATACTTTTCTGCTGGATGGTTAAGACCAAGATAAAGCAAGACCTATATAACAAGAAATGTATCTTTTGTATCTGATAAGGTCAGTCAAGTACTCTCAGGATTTATCCTTTAGCCCTGTACCGCACTTTGCAGATCCTTTGTCAGCGTCAGCCTTGAGGATGAGTCACGACCATTGCTTGACCCATTTGCTCTCTGTGAAAGCCTCAGAGAATGTATTCTCTCCATGTGACTCTCCCCAGGCACACTATACATCATTGATCACATTCCTCAGTGGCTCCATAATCTCCTTGATCAGAAAAATTGGGGCACAACTGAGTTACATGATGTTAGAGTACATGTTCTCTTATGTCCTGAGTTCTCACTGACCTTGAAAGGCTAGGGCCAAAATGTTGGCTGACCTTACAGCCCTCCCTTTTCTCCAATTTTTGATCTGCTAACTTAGGTTGTAACCCTCCCGAAGAGAAGCTTATTATTAACCTGCAATATATGCAGTTCAGTTTACCCTATCTGTCTAAATATCAAACATCTTAGGCATACCATGGAACAGGTATTTTCCATCAAGTATTGATATGTTAAACTTTAAGTCCTTACAGAATATAAGGAAAAATAATTTTAAAAACTAGAAATAAGCATTTACATATTTTTACAAAGAAATTTAGAAATCTAACCATATACACAATTGTAACAGGACACACCTGTAACATTTTCCCCCCTTTTTCTTGTGTCTTTTTTTTCATTTATTACCCTTTTTTTAATAAAAAAATAAAAAATAAAACTTTTACTTGCGAGACAGTATGGCAATAAATGGTATGTCATGACAAGAAGTACATATTTAGAAGACCAGAATGGCAGGCACTCTAAGCGTGACACCTCTATTACACATCGCCATCCTCAGTGCAGCTGCCTGGCTCACAGGCACCAGCATATAGAGTTAGTCAGGGTGAGAGTCTCACCAGCCAACCGCTAGTCTCAAAAACCTGCTGATGTCCCCCAGGATCACTGCCCCACCCATCTTGTGCATACAAATGCATGGCTTTGCCCCTGTCATGTTTCCCAGCTTTTCTCCTTGACCACCTCTCACTGTCCAGTCCTCAAGTTCTCACTTTCCTTTTGGTTGATTTCTTGATAATAGCCATTCTTTCTGGCATAAGATGGAATCTTAGAGTTGTCTTTCTTTGCGTCTCTCAAATGACCAGGTATGTTGAACATTTTTTCAAATATTTATTTGACATTTGTATTTCTTCATCTGAGAAGTTTGTATTCATCTCAGATGCCTATTTCTGAACTGGGTCTTTGGATTTGGGAGAGGGGTCTGATTTTTTCAATTCTTTAT
>NW_004524655.1:4299603-4300806 GCF_000260255.1 Octodon degus
ATTTTAAAAGATGCCCCTTTATTTGAGTGGCAACTAGATATACAGCTACTTTATCTTAGTTCAGTGAGAAGAAAGATTTGTACTAATAGTGTTTAGATAAGATTTCATGTCTGCATCTTGTACTCTAAATAACTACTATGAAGACAACAGTATGCAGTGTATTAATTATTATAACTATCCTACTAACCTGTTTTGAAACTGTCTCATTGCTATATTTCCTCATTAAAATTAATTAAAAAAATTTTAAAAAGAAAGTATTAAGAGAGATTGCTCTAAGGAGAGCAAGAGCCCAAGTTTTCTATGCAAGTAAATCCTATACATGGTCTGTGTGAATATCATGTTTGTATTCCTAAACTCTCTCTTACATTTTCTCCAAATACTGCTGCAGCAATTTCTCTTTTGATGATCCTGTAATGCTTTTATTTTGAAGTAAAAAATAAGTTGTAATGTACTTCATTTTATACTTCAGAATGTAAAACAAATTAATCTGCAAATTATAAAAAGTAATTTTTCCTATTATGTAGGCTGTCTTTTCACTTCATTGGTGATTTCTTTGGTTATGCAAAGGTTTTTTGAGTGAGATTCGACTTGTTGATGCTTTGTAGCATTTCTCATGCTGTGTAGGTTTTGTTCATAAAGTTCTTGCCCACACCTATATCTTCAATATTACCGCCTAATTTCTCTTCCAGTAGATTTAGTGGATCTTTAATGGAATTATTTTAATTTAGTGCACAGTGATAGTCATGGGTCTAATTTTAGCCTCTGGCATGTGAAAATCAGTTTTTCTTTTATTAAAGAGAAACCTAACTTCTTTGTCAAATACAAGGTGGCTGAGTGTGCTTGGAGTTCTATTTGCATCCTCTATCCTGTTCCACTGATTCTCATGTCTGTGTTTTTTTTCCCCATACTGTGCTGATTTTACCATAGTAGCTTTGTAGTATAATTTCAGGTCAGGGATTCTGATGCCCCATGCCTTGCCTCAGTTGCCAGGGATTGCTTTACTATGCTAGGTCTCTTCTGATTCTAAATAAATGTTGGGAATGATTTCTCTAGTTCTGTGAGGTATGCTACTGGAATTTTGATTGGTATTGCATTAAAATGCATAACAGTTTTGGGAGTATAGCCATTTTCTCTATGTTCAGTGTCTTTTTTATGTATTTAGTTGTGGAGAGCTGCGAAGGACCGCGCCTACAAGATGGCGCT
>NW_004524655.1:4300906-4311985 GCF_000260255.1 Octodon degus
TCCTTATATGTCCAGGGCTGCAGTCATGATTCGCTTCCGCATATGCTGGACCCATGGGCGATCCCCACGTGGCGCACTGGGATTGGGCTCGGGAGTATATATTAGCCAAGGGCTGGGGATTGGGGAAGAAGAAGCTTGCTGTAAGGGGCCTGAATAAACTGCTGAAGGAAGAGCTGTGTGTTGCGTCTTCCTTGCTGGCGAGGTCGTGCGCAACATTTAGTACAGGGTCTATAGGGTCTCACTACACAGATTGTACTTGTAGTGATCTTTCCTGTTTTTCAGCCCCCCAAGTACTGGGATTATAGGCATGCACCACCACACCCTGTCTCAATTGCCATCTCAATGTGCCCCAGGGGCGGGGCCAGCATGGCAGGCCCAGGGGTTGAACCACTGGCCCATGCATCTGCCTAAGTAAGCACTTTAATCTGCTGAGCTATCTGGATGGTCCTCTTTGTTGATTATTATTAACCATGAAGAAGGCTAGCTCCATTTTGTGATAACCCTCTTCGATCTCCTTTTTAATAAGAGTCTGTAATTTTTAATGCATAGATCTTTTACATCCTTTGTTAGGTTGATTCCTAAGTACTTTATTTTTTGCATGCCACAGACAGGAAAAGGGTGTGTTTTCTTAACTGAGTGTTTCTCAACCAGGCACTGTCTAGACACTAAGAATGTCCTGGGCTATGTTCCAGAGAAATTCTGCTCTGAAGAAGACTGAAGCAGAGACTAACACATAGCAGGTATCTTAGGAGACCAGTTGAAGCAGGACTGGGCAAAAGGGGATGCTGAACTGTAACTCAATCTCTGTGGAGCCTCAACAAGCTCTCCAGAGTCCAGAGAGTGGATGAGATTTTAGGATGGTTCATTTCAGGGTTAGAGGTTCCATGCTAACATGGATCCAAAGACATCCATGTCCTTGGATGGGGGCAGCACTGGGAAGCAACCTGGAATAAACCACCCTCTTCAGCTAGCACAACCCCTATAGGGAATGAGTGTCAAGACCGGTATGCTCAGAAGTGGAGGGAGGTCATTCAGCCCTAATGGAAGACTTATTATTGAGTCCAAAAAAACTATAAGATCCCCCTGGACCTTATAGTATATGAAATGGTGTGGATGTTGGTTCCTTCCAAGGAAGAGCCTGAGAAAAGTGCATGAGTGTAGGTAGTTCATTCAGCAGCCAATCTCAGAAAGCAAAACTAGAGCAGGGGAAGAATGAGACAGGGAATGTACTAGCTTTCCTGTCTGTGGGATGCAATACTGGAGAACATGACCTAAAGGAGAAGAGGTTTAACTTGACTCATTGTTTCAGGAGAAGCACCCATGATTGGCTGGTTGCAAGACAGATGCATTGTGGTGGATGTGCCAGAGGGAGCAAAGCCACTCAGCGTATAATGGCTGGGAAGTGGAGCAGAGGAGCAGCACTGTTGGGGCACAGGCAAGGCACTGTATATGGTATCTAAGGCTCCACCTCCATGACCCACTTAGACATAGCCAGGAGCATGCTTTTCTAATCTGCTAGGCTTTTCTTAGTGCCATGAAGTTGACATTATCAGGACTAACAGTCACCAGGAAGAACAAAGAAATAATAAAGCATGCTTTGGTGAGCAGGTCTGCGCTGTGGGTACCCCTCTGTAGAATTTCAGGACTATTTCCCACAGGGCAGGTTGGGAGCTGTGTGTTCACTGACCTCTATACCCCACTGGAGGAGAGTGGTCCCCGGGGAACTGAACTCCTCTGTACTTGAGCTTGGTTCTTCCTAGAGCTTTAGGGAAACTTTGAAACAGAAAACTGAAGCCAAGTGGATATTTGATGTGAGATGATGCCAGAGGACATGGGCAGTGTCTCCACAGATGAGGTCAAGATCAGAGATGGAAAAAAAAAAAAGAAATCAGAGATGGGTCATGTGGCAGAGACCCTCATTTCTTTAGGAAGGAAAGAGTCTTCAACAGAAATAATGAGGAAATTAATCTTGCATGTGATAAGATCCCTAGAGAGGGATATAATCTGTTCTTATCCCTCTCTAACTTTTTACTGAAAGCACCTAATTAAACACATTACATCCTTTCCTCTTAAACTGGACGGATAAACGAACCACCCTACCAACTAACTGCTGCGTATTGCACTAAGTACCTTTCCTGCCCCAGGCTTTGTTCTAAGAGCTATCACTGTCCTCCTAAGAGTTCTTCAGTTCTTCCTCTCTTTGCCTACTTTCCTCAAACTCCCAACTCTTATCCTCTATCCAACTTTTCTTCCCAGGTTCCAACAGATGAACTTGGCTTCTACTTTGCTTTATAGGTTGTAGTTTAAAAAAAAAAGACTGTGGTTATTACACCTGAATTTCTTCAGGTGACTATTCATTTCAAATAAGTCATACCCTCCATTAAAAAAATATTCAACCAACCTTGGGGGTGCAAGGGGTTTCTTCTTTCTTCTACAAGTGAACCCATCTCTGTTCTTCACCACATCACTGGCTTTCGAGGACTTACTCCAAGAATCCCTCTTTTTTTTCCTAGCATCTTTGATCCCTGCCTCTTTTCAGATTATTTCTTTGATGAAATCTTTTTTTTTTTTTTTTTCAGTGCTAGGGATTGAACTCAGCGTCTTGCACTTGCCAGGCAAGCACTTATTCTACTGAGCTATCTCCCCAGCCCTCTTTGATGAAATCTTGTTCATATACACATACTGTTTTAAAAGTATCTTTCCTTGAAAATCCTCTTCTTTATTCTCATTTTTTTCTTCTTCAGCAATTATTTGTGGTTCCCTTTTAGTGACTGCTCAACCCTCCATGCTATATTTGCTTCTGCAGCCCACTCTACTCCACTTTCTATTGAGTCAGACATTCTGAAGGCCACTAAAGATCTTGGCAATCCAACTTTACACACTCCTGTTCTTTATTTCTCAGTTTTTTTCCCAATCCTGTGGCAGGTTCCATATTTTCCTTTTCAAAATCCTTCTTTCCTTGTTTTCCCAACACTACTCTTCTACCTGTGGCCTTTCTTTATTCATCTTTCTCTTTCAAAAACTCAATTCTCTCTTCCAGGGGTAAGTACTCTTCAAGGTTCAGTGCTTATGACCAACTCCCTTCCTTCTGGCTAGAGTGGTGGGTCTCAACCTAGCTGTGCTTTGGGTCCCCCGCAGATAGTAAAAAGCAAAACAAGACAAACAAAGCACTGGTGCCCCCATCTTTATAGGAGTACAATGTTGGGTACCTATTAGATTGCATTTATCAAAACCAGGGCATGGATGACACTGGGTGAGTGTTGGGTGATAATGATTCATCAGTGTTTGTTCAGCACGCAGAATAGTCTCTCTCTCTCTCTCTCTCTCTCTCTCTCTCTCTCTCTCTCTCTCTCTCTCGACATTTGGTAACTCTTACTTTCCACTCCATTTTGCTATGGACTCTGAAGCTGCTCATAGTGATTAAGTCTATTAATTAAAACATACTGATGCCCAAGTCTCCTGTGTAGAGATTCTGACTTAATTGGTGTAGGGTGGGGCCAGGGCATTAGTGATTTTTAAAAGCTCTCTAGTTGATTCTGAAGTGCAACCAACATTGGGAAATCCTGGGCAGGACTTCATCCCTGAGGATCTTTTCTCTCTGTTAAGCTTCACTGATTGCTTTTAAGTAGGAAGTTCCTAAATTTAACTTTCCAGTGCTATGCTTTTCTAGGATTCGTGGGATTACAACTTTTATTTGAGTGGCTGTGTCTGAGATCACATCAAACACATTATCTTTTTCGTTTTCCCAGATTCCTCTTCCATCATCCCTGTTTCCAATCAGCATTGCTGTTCCTGGCTTGGATATTCAGTCGGTGAGTTACCCGGCTGGGCTTGGAGCTTGTGATTTCCCTGCCTCAGCCTCCCAGAGTACTGGAATCACAGCCATGTACTTCCATACTCTACTCCTTGGGCAAATTTCTTCATTCTCTTTGAGTCTCAGTTTCCTCAAAAGTAAAATGGGGGCAATGACAAGGCTGATCAGCCTGGTTTGCTGTGGGGATTAAGCAAGCAGTGGTCCATGTGAAGTCCATGGTCTGCCATCTGGGACCTATGGGGAAGAAGGGGAAGAAGCATCAGATGCACCTGGAAACTCCTCTGGGGACAAGGACCTGACTTTTGTTTGTGTCTTTGACTTTGAGCTCATTTTGGGGATTAGTATCGCTTAGCTGCCTGTGACTGCAGGAATCAGAGATGGAAATTCTGAGAATATGGGAAGATATAGGGGCAGACTTGGGGCCAGGGAGGGTGCACAGCCGGTATTAGAATACTGTGAGCGGGCCACCTGACAGCTGCTGGCTTCACCCTTAGGAGATGGGCATACCTGTGTAGGTGCCTAAGTCTCATTTTATCATCTACAGAATGGGCTCAACAACTGGGCATTGTGGTTTAGCACTACCTCAGTCATTCACCATTCACTTGCTACCATTCCTCTTTCTTCTCTTCATCCTCATGCTACCCCTATGGGGCAGTGTGGGGATCCACAGCAGATTTCTTCAAAGCCAGGGACATATGAGGACCCATGAGGACACAAGCCTGCTGCCTGTCACATGTGCACAACAGCATATATTTGCATAAATGTGACAGTATAGACAAGCGCGCCTGTGCTACCAGATTAGGCTGGTACACAGGAATGTAAAGCTCGATGATGGCCAATAAACACAGGCTGTGAGATGCTTGCTGCTGTCAGCGCTGCCTGTTTCCTTTTCTTCGGGGAACTCACCCGTGAAAATACTCCTCTAGCCCCTCAACCTGGACAGGCAGAAATTAACATCTTCATTCTACAGATGAAGGCGTTGAGGCAAAAAGAGGCGAGCAGCCTGCTCCAATCCACACTCAGATTTCTCACTCTGAGAAGGCACCAGAGCCTGAGAGTATAATGGCATTTTAGGTGCAGTCAATGAACAGCAATAAGCCCATCACTCATGGTGAGTCTTATTCAGTGCTACATTCCCTCTTTCAGTCCTTGAAATGGACCTGGTTAAGTGATGGGCCTCCGAAATCACCTAGCATTTGTGAAAGGACTCTATTCTCTCAGGTGGGAGCCTGCTTTGCTTTATGGGTAGCATAGGGGATTCGGGAGGTCTTCCCCCTTGCATGTACATGAGGTGCACGTGGGGAAACTGTGGAAATAACAGTGCCAGGACCTGGAGGTGTAGCTCGATAGTAGAGCCTCGCCCTGCCCATGTGAGGTCATGAGTTTGAGTCAACAAGACAAGACAAAACTAAAGAAAATGATGATGAGAGGTCTTTTGTCAGAGTTTCTGATTTCATTACTCTGAGATAGGAGCCTTACAAGGAGTTTTTAAAATCAACCTAGGTGATGCCAATCTGCAGGTGGGATTGAGAATGCAGAAGGTTTCTCCCCACTCCAGGATGGTTCTGAATCTCACAGCCCAGGAGAGTTATCTGTGAGTGTTTAGTTCTGAGCTTATTGTGTGAGATGGGGCCTGAGCACAGCCTTCCTCACTGAGCTAATTAGTGCCTGTCGGACCCTACCAGGTGTCAGACACTGAGCCAAACTGCAGAGTCCTGGAATGACCCCCTCATCCTGATTTGCTTTAGATTGCCCTGCCAAGGACACTTTGAGGTCAGAGGCAGGCAAACCAGCACTGTTGGTCAGTGAATTCCTTACTGAATCCTTCTCTAAACCTATGCATTTTTTACTGACTGCATTCAATTATTTCATAGCAAACCTTGGAGGAAATTTCTACCATTTAACCAGTGTTACATCAATGAAGAAACTGAGGCACAGAGAAGACTGGTTGCACAGTTAGTAAAAGATGGTCACAGAATATTTCCATAAGCGTGATTTCATTTCCTCTCAGGGAAACCCTTGAAACTTGCAGAGATATTTTGGGTTCAGGGTGCTTAATGAGTTTTCTGTGATCAGTGGCCTCTGTCCTAGATGGGAAATTAGATCTTCTGATTACCAGGTCATTCCATGGCTTCTGTGAAGCTGGGTGTGGGGATGGAAAAATGTTCCCGTGAAGCAATTGTCTTAGTTACTTTTCTTGTTGCTAGTTATAATGCCTGATTGCCAAAGTTTAAGGAGGAGTGGCATATTTAGCTCACAGTTTGTAGAGGTTTTACTCTATAGTTGCTGGCTTCAAGACAGAATGGCATCACAGAGGAGAAACAGTTCATGGTGGGCAGAAGGTAGCAAAGCAACAGGGGAGAAGGAATAAAAAGCCTCTCTCTGTCCCTTATATTATATCCAGACTAGTGGAATTGAGTGGTGCCCAGCCAATCAGTGGACTGATTTAGTAGTCACCCATCCTTAATCCTAGCATTGCACCATGGATGCGATTCAGCCATCTCTTAAAAAACCCCACCAATGACTACATGAGGCATCAAGGGGACATCTAGACACAAGTGGTAGCAAGCAGCTTGAGGTTCATTGGTTTTGATATGCTCTGAATTGTTCTGCAGAATATGGGCTTCCAGCCTTCCCGCCCACAGCTGAATGTCACTGTGGATTCCCCAAGGCCTGAGCTGGCTCTGAGTTGGAAAGGTCAAGATAATCCCGGGAAGTGGGCTGCTGCTGTTCATTTAGAACTCCTCCCCTGGGGTCGCCAAGGCCAGCTCCCTGCGGGGACACACAGAGAGGCACTACTAGACTCCTAAACAGCCTGTGCTGGCTGGGGAGATATCAGGGCAGGGCTGATCAAGCTGGAAGAGTGCCGTCTGAGGTAGAGTCACAGGGGACATGTAAGCAGGCTTGCACAAAGGATTCTTTCAGCATCATTGGCGTTCTAGAGATGGGTGTAGGAAGAGAAATATGAGCCATGGGTAGGTAGCCTTTTATCTTCAGTCAACACAGACAGAATTAATTAATTGATTCTTTTTTAGCTTTAGAGGAGGGACCAAGAGAAGGGGAGGATTTGCCTGCCCTGGAGCAGGGCAGGAAGAGCTTCACGTTTGAAACATTAATGTAGGGATCCTCATAGGACAGGAGCTGATTTTAGGATGTGGAAAGACGTATTTTAAAAAATGTTCTAGTGGCACTCATCTGTAATCCCAGAACTCTGGGAGGCTGAGACAGGAGGGTTCAAGATCATCCTGGGTAGAAAAAAGTCTTGAAATAAAAAAATAAAGAGTTGCAGATGAAGTTCAGTGAGAAGGCTCTGGGTTCAAACCCCATTACAAAACAAAACAAAACAAGACAAAATAAAACACAAAACCCTCTTATGTAGAATGGTTAATATAATCAGAAAATCTATAACTACTCATCAAATTAGAATTTCCATGAAGGCAGCGTCTTCTGTCTATTTTATCCACCAGTGTAGTTTTCAACCTGGCACAGTGCCTGGCATGGAGTAGGTGCCGAATGAATGAATGAATGAATTTTCCAGGTCATGAGTGGTTTTACCAGAAAATGGACTTAGAATTTAAGGTTACGGGATGGGTAGCATTTAGAGAGAAAGACACCAGCATGAGGTGGGGCAGTGAGGAGAGGGCTCACCAAGTGGGAATACAGCATCAGTGCCTATGAGGCAGGAGAAGCAGGGCTGGCCCCCCAATGGCACCTGCGCAAGCTCACTGTGGCACCTCGCTGTGGGCTCTGCCAAGCACGTTTGAGTACAGGTTGTGCAGCCCTCACCCAACGGTGCAGAATCCAAAAACTTTTGAATGTCTTTATGAAGCTACAAGTGGAAAATTCCATGCCTGACTTTACAGGAGAAGGTGGCTGTCAAAATGCAGGCACGCTGAAAGTGTTGAATGATCTGGCCTTCGGGCCACATGCATAAAGTGTACGTGAAGCTGCAGTGGATTTTGTGTTCATACTCTGGTCCTTTCTCCAAAGATGCTGTATTATGTCTGTGCAAATATTTCCAAGTGTGAAAACACTCTGAATCTGAAACCTCTCTGATCTCAAGCATTCTGGGTAAGGGACATTCGGTGTTAAGTAGTTCGGTTCTCATAACAAGCTGTGATATAGATCCACTTTACAGATGGGAAACTGAGGCCTGGAGCAGAGAAATGACTTGCTCAAGATGAAGCTGCCATCCTGGCCGGTGGATTCCCAGCCTCTACAAGGCAGCAGGGTCTGTGAGCCACATGGGGGTCTGTGGCAGGTGGAGTGCGTTTCCCCCTGCAGTCTCGGTGTGGGTGGCAAAGACCTGGCTGTCATCTTTTCTGCTCTCCCGCCCCAGGGAGTCCACTCAGCACATCTCTTCTGCTTAGCTTTTAACCCAGCTGCTGTTTCCCCGTGCTTCCATTTTTAGCTCCGTGGACTGGAACGCAGTGTTCGATGCACTGTAAACCTCAATGTCAGTTTGATTATATGAGCGGCATGTGTGGGCTCCCGCACTCTGACGCGCTCCTTTCCATGTCTAATAATAACCCTCTGATTCTCTCGACCCTTTTCTTCCAAGGCCCTCAAAGCATTTCATAAGCAATGTCCCATTTAAACTCCCAGCGCCCCAGGGAGGCAGCTGGCTGGTGGCTATTTTATGAAAGGGTTCTGGGACTATTCAGTTCTCTTTAAACCAAAAGGGTTCCTGTGATCTCTGTTTTAAATGTGAGACAAACTGAGTCATTGGAGATGTGCTAAAGGGAGCTGCTGCATCTTCTCTTCCCAGCCCTGGAAGGTGCACTCATGAGTTGTGCTTTTGTGTGGAGGAGAACAAAGATTCAGAGAAGCCAAGTGACGAGTTCAAGGTCAAGCAGCTCACAAGTAATGAACTGTGGGTTTTGACCTAGATTTGTTTTCAAGGCCTTTGCTTTTTCCATTGTATCATTAAGTGGGAAGTTCTAGAATTAAAGGAACCAGATCTTAATTTTCTTGGCTCCCAGAGCGGGCCAGCTCCTTGTCCCTGTCCTTGGAGCTTTATCTGTGGAAACTGTAGACTAGGAGGATCATTTGTTGTCAGTCATGCCCACTTTTCATCTTCTAAAAATATGGAGAGTAGGAAACTACTTGTGTGTTTTCCCTTTCATCCTTTCCATCCATCCATCCATCCATCCATCCATCCATCCATCCATCCACTTATTCACATAAGCATCCATTCATGTCTCCAGTGAGCATTTATTCTCCCTTCTCTGTGTTAGGTACCATGGGCATGAGTGAGTGGGATGAAGGGACAGTCCTACTCTGAGTCTCCTTTCTCCAGGGCCTTGAGTGTAGCAAAAGTCGCTACGTGATCTGGAACAAGTGACTCCATCTCTCTCAGTGCCACTGCCCATCTATAGAATGGGGGATAATAACGACATCTGTTGTTTTTTTTTTTAAATCTTTGTGAGGTGGGACTACATGAGGAGCAAAAATATTTGAAAGCCAAGGAATCGATTAATCTCTGGGCAGAGTTGAAAGTCAGGTACAACAGGATTCAGGCGCTTATACATTGTTGCCACCCAGTCCCTCTCCATACTCCTTTTCCCTCTACTTTCTATGACAGTGAATAAGGTGTCCTATGAGTCCATGGATGGTAGTTTGGGTAGAAGCATAATCTGGATATGGATTTGCCTTTGCCGGAAGGTCATCATTTTATCACTGACTAGTTGTGTGGTCTTAACACACAACTGGGACAGCCCTGTTTGCCTGCTCATGCCAAGGCTGACCTTCCAGCAGCTGGAGGTCTGGTGGCTCAGGAGTTCCTTGGGTCCAGCTGCATGCACCCTACCCACCTCTCAACCCATCTTTTATTTCTTTATCAGGAATAGTTACAACTTTTCTGTGCTGGTTTCCATCAGAGAGCTGAAGCTCTCTGGGATTAGAGTATTCTGCAGAGGTGTGAGAGGCAGAGAGAAGAAAGCAAGGGGTGCAGCAGACCAAGGCTGCAGCTCCACCCTCAGTGTCATGGCCACTGGCTCTGATACTTATTCTGAGAGTAGTGAGACAAGTCAGGCCAGGGATAAGAAAAATAAGTCATTTATTGATCCCTTGCTAGTTGCCAGGCTCTGTGCTAAATGCTATAAGCATCGTCTCATGACATCACAGCCAAGAGTCATAGGAATTGGCATTTGGAGAATCTTTTAGGAACAAGTAATAGAAACTCAAGCTGAACCTCTTGGGGTGAGACATATTAGCCCATGAAACAGTAAATGCAGGGAAACTAAGCATAGTAGGTTTCAAAGGCCAAATTATGTCATTTAAATCTGCCTTTTTCTTCTTATTCTCTTTCATCTGGCTTGGCTTCACTCTCAAGTAGTTTCTCAAGCCCTCCCCTTTTGGTGGTGTCATTAGCACAGGGGTGCTAATGACATGCTGAGCAACCTCACTGGGTAGAGAATTTGTCTTTCCCAGAGATTCATATAGTAACTGTGTCACCAGCATGGATCATGTGTTTTTCTCTGAATCAAACACCAAGGCTGGTCAAGGAATGCTCTGGCTGGTTAAGCTTTGGTCATTGCTTGCTTCTGGAGTTGAGGGTGGAGTTAACTTCATCTGAAAGACACAGAGTGAGGATGGGGGAGCAGTGCTTCCCCTACCTGAAAACTACACATTCTTGCTAGTAGAGGGGATCTCTGTCTTAGGAAGAGAGATAAAAGATAGGAGTTCCAGTAGGAATTTGTGTTGTTATCATTCGCCATTTACAGATCAAAGGAAGATATCTAAACAGAGAAAATGATTTTCTTAAGACCACACAACTAGTAAGTGATAAAATGATGACCTTCCGGCAAAGACAAATCCATATCCAGATTATGCTTCTACCCAAACTACCATCCATGGACTCATAGGATGCCTTATCCACTGTCATAGAACTCCACATAGCATTACCTCTGACCAAGGAACACATTTTACAGCCAAAGAAGTGAAGCAGTGGGCTCATGCTCATGGAATTCACTGGCCTTACCATGTTCCTCACCATCCAGAAGCAGCTGGATTGCTACCCCTGCTTTTTTCTGAGGTGCTGGGGCATATAGTATTGTGTTCCATCCTTTGACTTTCAGCCTATGAATGTCTTTATCAGCTAAATGTGTTTCTTGTATACAGCATATTGTTGGATTTTGTTTCCTACTCCACTGTGCCAGTCTATTTCTCTTAAATGGTGAATTGAGTCCATTTACATTGATGGTTAGAATTGAGATGTATTGACTTACGATTGACATGTTATTTACCTGTTGTCGTTTACTCCT
>NW_004524655.1:4313305-4327727 GCF_000260255.1 Octodon degus
TGCAGTTATAGCCTTAGCACCTACTGAAGTTCAGGTGTAGATCTACAAAGTTTGGATTTATCCAGCTGTGCCTGGCTTGGGTCTGGCTACTGTGCTCAGTTCTTTCCTGTTGCTGCCCTTGGGGTGAACCTGTTGTGCCCCTCTGGCAAGATGTTCTGCTCCTGGACTAGCTAGGTGGTTCTGTCCCCTACACTCTCTGCAGGGATTGCAGCTGAAGGGTTTCACCCCAGGCCTGTATTCCAGGCCTGAGCTGAGTCTGGAGGGGACAAGGTGGAGTAGGGGAGAGAGGCAATTCTCCCACACACTCACCAGGCCTGGACTAGGACTGGATCTGGGGGTTCACAGAATGAGACAGAAATTCCTACTCTGTGGGCAGGGTGTGGGGGTGAGTACTAAGAAGTGATGGGGGGCGTCCCAAGAGGGTAAAAGAGGGTGTCACCCATGCTGCACCTGGGCTGGACCAGTAGGTCATGCCAGCACAGGGTAGCCGGAAGCTCTCCCATATACTCACCAGGCATGAGCTAGGACTGGATCTGGGGGTTCCCGGAATGTGGCAGAAATTCCTACTGGGCAGGCGAGGTAGGGGAGGTGCTGCGGAGTGTTGGGGGGTGTCCCAAGGGGGTGGAAGAGGGTCTCACTCATACTGCGCCTGGGCTGGGGCCAGTAGCTGGGACCAGTAGGTCCTGCCGGCACAGGGTAGCCAGAAGCTCTCCCATACACTCACAGGGCCTGGGCTAGGACTGGGTCTGGGGGTTCCTAGAACGTGGCAGAAATTCCTACTTGGTGGGCAGGCTAGGGGAGGTGTTGCAGAGCTTTGGGGGGCATCACAAGGGGGTGGAAGAGGGTCTCATCCACACTGCACTTGGGCTAGAACCAGTGGGTTCCGCCTGCGCAGGGTAGCAGGCAGCTCTCCCACACACTCACCGGGCCTGGGCTAGGACTGGGTCTCAGCTGAATTGATAGAAAGGTGAAATGGTCTTTTGAGGACACAGTTACAGTGCCAGCTGGGTGGCAACAGTTTGCAGGGCTGATGTGAGATACTTCAAAAGGCTGTATCTGCTTTGAACCAGCATTTCTATATATACTGTGACTCTTATAGCCAGGGTTCATAGGTCAAGGGGTGGGAGTAGGAATGGTACCGTTCACCATTAGCCCCAGTGATCCACTAGCAAAACTTTTGCTCCTGTTCCTAGGACCTGATGTTCTACTGGCTTAGATGTCTCAGTTCCAGAGGGGAGAAGCCATGTATCAGGAAGTACAACAATGATACCACTGAACTGGAAGCTAAGATTTCCTCTGGTCTCTTTGGTCTCCTCATGCCTCTGAGGGAACAAGCTAAAAGGGGATTACATTGTTATCAGTAGCGATTGACCCAGACTATCAAGGGGAAATTGGACTACTACTCCACAAAGGAGGAAAGGAAGAACTTATGTGAATGCAGGAGCTCGCTGGGGCATTTTTTAGTGTTACCATGCCCTGTTACTAAATTCAATGGGAAACTAGAACAACCTAATCCAGGCAGAATGATAAATGGCCCAGAGCCTTCAGGAATGAAGGTATGGGTCACTCTACTAGGGAAAGAACCAAGACCTGCTGTGGTGCTTGCTGAAGGTCAAGGGAATACAGAATGAGTAGTGGAAGAAGCTAGTTGTAAATATGAGCTATGACCCTGTGAAAAGAGGGCTTAGTTGTACTATTTCTCTCATATGTTTGTAATGTAACATGTTGATAGACTTAATACTAGTTCTTAAGGATTGTTAAACCTGTGTTATAATGTTCAAGTTATGAAATGATAAGAGTAAACATTACCCAAAGAAAACTACCTCCATTCTTGCAGGGGAATTAGTACATTTCTTTTTGTATGAAGAATAGTTATAACATGTTAGGCGTAATTATGAGTATATGTTTGTATCTGAAGACTGGTTGAAAGAAATGGTCCTGGTTGGTGAGAGGTGTATTGTAATGGCTAGAGGAAAGTGATCAATGATGTAGAGTGTGCCTAAGGAGAGTCACATGGAGAGAAAAACATTCTCTCAGGCTTTCACAGAGAGCACAGTGGCTAAGCAATGGCTGTGACTCATCCACATGGCTGACACTGACAAAGGATCTGCAATCTGAGGTACAGAATCTCAGGATAAATCCTGAGGGGATTTCACTGACCTTATCAGATCCAAAAGCTACAACTCTTGTTGCATAGGTCTTGCTTTATCTTGGTCTTAACTATCTAGCAGAAAAGTATAAAAACGGAGTATAAGAAGTAAAGCCATGTTGTTATGTCAAGCTGTACGGGACTCTTGTCAACAATTTCTGACACTGCCAGTCAAGCGGAAGACCCAATACTATTATGGACTACTGGACTCTTTTGGAATATTTTGCTGAGTTAACACACCTATAATATTCAAATGACGGAACTAAACAAAAAAGGGGATACAGATGAATGTCCATTTTGTATCTATGTATTCAAAATGGTTAGGATAGATATATAGTTACATTCTCTTAATGAATAGAGGAATTTGTTGTAATAGTGTTTGTAGATAGGATATCATGTCTGCATCTTGTATAGCAAATAACCACTAGGAAGAGAGTATGCAATGTGTTAATTATTGAAACTATCCTACCAATTTGATTTGAAACTGTCTCATTGCTATTTGTTTCTCAATAAAATTATGGAAAAAAAAGAAGTTTGGAGACTTAACTAAGCAGGCTCAGAAATTCTGCACCCTAGGGTATAGAGGACCCACTGTAAGCCTGCTTGTCACCTGGATAGCATAAAAGGGAAAAGAGGAAAGACAGACTTGATATTTTTTCCTTTGGAGGAGATCCAGGCTTCAGCTTCAGCTTGGACATCATCTCTTGACTTCTAGCATAGATTCTTTGGCTTTAGCCTCAGCTTTTTCTGCCTTCCAACGTGGACCCATTGGCTTCTGGATACAGACATGCGTGGGATGCTGCAATGAACCCCAGACCTCAGACTGAAACCTTCAGTCTCCTGGGTGTAGACACCCTCTGCATGGTTTCTCACCCAACTCTGTGGCCAAGCATTGTAAGCCAGTCTTGTAATTAATTATACATTTATATGAATTGCATTATCTGTGTTACTCTAGTAAAACACTGACTGATACAGGGACAGAGTTGCTGGGAACCCAGGAAAAGGGCATGTACCTCGCTAGGTACATCCCTCAGCCAGATCTAGGTCTCTTGCAAAGGTGTCCTGCGGAGCTGCATGTGCTTCCTTTATTCTTTCCTTGACTGCAGCAAGCCCAGTGCCAGCATTTGATGTCACCTGTATGGGTAGTTCCATGGGGACAGAAGGAAGAGCAGTGCTTGGAAGTCAGGGATTAGATGTGATAGTCTTGGCTCCATCACCTCCTCACCACATAAGTCAGGCAAGTGCTTTACTCTCTCTCTATGTATCACTTTCTGCACCTGTAAATTAATTGACAGCATCTGAATTAGATTTATTGCGTGACTACATGTGCAAGACACTATGCTAATCTTTACTTGCCAATCCTATGGGCTGAACACTATGATCAGTACCATATTACAACGAGTCACCCGAGGTTGGGTTTTATGTAACTTTTACTAAGATTGGAAGAGAGTCCTGTGGGTCTAATGGGGAGACCTCAATTATGACAGAGTCTTGTACAGTGTCAAGTCATAGAGGGATCTTCTGATCAACAGTAAGGAGTTTGGGTTGTTGCTGGTGGGTGAAGACTTTTGTCCTACCTATTTATCTCTCCTTCCCTTCATACCTCCTTCCGACAAACTTCAAGTCACTCAGTGAGGTGAATTTTATTTTATTTAATTTTATTTTCAGACCTGGGGATTGAACTTAGGCCCTTGTGCTTGCCAGGCAAGTGCTTATTCTACTGAGCCATCTCCCAGGCCCAGTGAGGTGAATTTTAGCAGTCAAGTTCCCTCTAAGGGCAATGTGGTTAGATGCCTGAATTTTGGATGGTCACTGGTTTTGTGTAAGTTCTACTCCCAGTTTTACCACTTAATGCCTGCACAAATTATTGTTCATACATTCACTCAATCTACATTTATTTATTTATTTATTTGATTTTATGAGATAGAGTATTGTTATGTAATTCAGGCTGGTCTTGAACTCACCATGTAGCCCAGGCTGGCCTCAAACTTGAGGCCAATCTTCCTATTTCAGCTCCCCAAGTGCTGGGATTTTAGGCAGTGTGCCACTATGCCCAGTTATTAACTAATATTTAGAGTGTCTACAGTATGCCAGATGGAGATTGAGCTAATAAAGGATGACACTGAATAAAATGCACAAAATTCCTCACACCTAGGGGGCATAAACTAAACACACAACAAAAGTTGGGCCATGAAGATACATTTAGAGGGAGCCAGGGGACTCCTGAGGAGGTTGTTGGTGGGTGCTTTTGGAAGACTGAAGAAACGTGAGTGGAAGCAGAGTTATGGGCACTCTTGTTCTGTAATTGTGGAGAAGTTTAGCACCAGGAGCATCCATGGTGGTACAGAAGGCAGAATATATTCCTCAGAAATGGGTGGACTTAGAAAGGGTATTTCCAGGAGAAACATCAAAAGTCCCAACTTGTAGCTTATATCTTCATGTGCTAAAACCAAAGCGGTAGATATGCATTAAAAAGATGATTTAATGTAGGGTTGAAGAGAGGGGAGGGGGATGGGAAAAAAAGAAAACTAAGCTCTATTATGTACATGTACAAATTCCCTAAGCTAAATATGATTATTACGCATATCTAAATTGTACCAATTATTTTTAAATTGTATCAGCTAAACTTAATTCTAAAAAGAGGATGTAATTTAAATAAAAACCTGGAGTCAATACAAAGGAAATAAAGCTAGCTGAGTTTACAGATGGCAAAGATCTGTCAAATTAAAAAGAACCTCAGGGCCAAAGACCACATCCAGGGTAGGATCATGAGATCTTTGGTAAGAATTCAGAAAGATGAGGGAATCTTTTGAGCTGGCAAAGGCCCTTCGGGATCTCCCATGCGTCTTCCATAAATCCTCTCTTTCAAACATTAGAGCATCCAAGGACCTTAAAGGGAGCACAGGAAGGAAAGATTACTTTGAAGGTATTTGTGGTTTTATTCCATGGAGTGAACCCCATTAAGATAAACACAAAGCTTGCAACGTTTTAAAGATGATTTTACTAATGGAAAACCCCCCATTTAGATTAAGTAGGACAGAGACATGTTGTCCCACTGGGGGGGCCCAAGAGAGAGTGAGGCCTCAAGGTTAAAGAATGCACCCATGTAAGACATCAGCAGCAACAGCAGGCAGCAAGGAGCAGAACAGAGTGCAAGAGTACAAGAGCACAGGAGCAAGAGTGAGAGCTGCCTGGGTCTTTATTGTGTAGCTTTATATAGGTTGTTATCTTGTATTTATATTCTTACATAGTGCTATAACAGCACATGCGTGTTTACCTGTGCTAACTCAAGGTTGCTTAACTGAAACCCACTGTGCACCTGCACTAGATGAGGGGTTGCATCCTCAGGTGTCCCTAGATGTCCAAGAGCTTTGAAGCAGACTGAGTGGTTCCCCACAAGACAATGTAAAGTGATGAAGAACACTATGAAGCAACTCTGAACAGGATTTAATATTATGCAATTAGCTTTTCAGGCTTACCTGTGAGTTTGCCCGAGGCTTAGGCCCTTGTCTGGAGATGGGCAGTGGACTCGTAGTAAGTGAACCTCTGAGTCACTGATCCCTACTAAGGCCTGTGTTGGCCTTTGAAGTTGGAACATCTCCAAGGACAAGGTAAGGCCACAGCAGAGGACGTTGGCTTCAACCTCAATGAACTGAAAGGAGGCTACAGCTACAGGCTCCATATTCCTACAGTAAATGCCAACTTAAAGATAAGGTTGTTCTCCTGATTGACATAATTTGCTACTTGGGAAAATATTTCTCAAGGTCATGCTAGATTCCCACATTTTCTTCAGTATCCCCTCATTTGTTTGAAAAACAAAATCAAATACATTCCTCCGCCCAGAGAAGTTCTTTGTCAGAACCTAGAGAATCTCAAAAGCTGTGAAAGGGTTTTTGATCCTCCTGGAGCTCTAAAATCATACCACTTGCTCATTTATTTAAGCCTTTGTTGGCTACTTGTTTGGGAGATTATGGGCCAGATCAGCCTGCAATAACTAAGGGATATTAAAGATCCAATAATAAAGCACAAAGAAGTGATTGAGTTTTCAAAATGGAACAGGGAAGAAGCAGTCAAGAAAAAAAAAAAGTCTGAGGAAACAAACAAAACAGACAAATTTACTCAGCTCCTAACACTGACCATTTCTTTATATAAGTGGAAGAATGATTCAGGAGGTGGAACCTAGAGCCAGAGCGCCCAGAGCTGTGAGAGTTATTCCCAGGTGGTTGGAGTGAGCTCTAACTAAGCACTGCATGGGCCACACGTGGCCTCCTGGGTTTCAGAATTGCTATGGATCACAAGTGACTCCCATCAGCCTCCTTTTAAACGTTTGTTATTGTGTGGGTCTCATTGTGATAGCTTGGAGGTGTTGGGGAAAGTATTTTATCTTTTGAGCCCCTAGGGCTTCAGATCAAGAGAAACTATACTCAAGGAGCCAGGCCTAGAGCATTTCTGTCAAGGATCTTGACTGTACTTGGCTTTGATTTGGACAACAGGGTCCTGGACCTGAGCCTTGATGCCTCTGTAGATGAGGTTTTTGAGTCTTTGGGAAGTCATCAGGAGTGACATCAAGGACTGTCATTGTCTTATTTTTTATTTTATGTAAAATATATTTTGTATAGGGTCTCACTATGCAGCTTGGATTCCTAGTGATCCTGCTGTTTTCAGCCTCCTCAGTGCTGGGATTACAGGTTTGTGCCACCATGCCCAGTCTTGGTGGTTGGCTCAGTGCACCGGGGGGTGGGACTGGCACAGCGTGTGGTGCTGGGGATCAAACCCTGGTCCCTGTGCCTGCCTAATCAGGTGCTTAGTCTGCTGAGCTACCTCGTTGGCCCTGCCATTGTTTTAAGCCATTGTTTGGAGAAGGTTTGTTAGTAGGATAACCAGATCATGTCGAGAGCATTGGCAAGATAGCATTTCTTGAGAGAGGACCCTGCTTTTGACTCCAGAGTTTTCATTCAAGACTCTAACATACATTCTGCAAGTTTTAACATTGGTACTTCTTTGGTGTTATCAGAAAATGTCAGAGGAAGGTCTCAGGTAACAAGCAGGATATGTATAGTCTTTGCTCTCATGGTCCTGATATGACTGACTGGCTGCAGTGTCCAGAGGGTGTAGGTGCCACTGAAGTCACTGGCAAGGTGACCAAGTTTGGCCATGATGTCACTAAGGCAATCTAGTATAACCATGTGACAATGAGGTGCCACTGATTTAAAAACCCACCCCCATGTCATTAGGGTGATAGATTGCACCTTAAAATGATGATCTTAGCCATACAATGGGGATGATCACGTCTATGTTATGTCCAGAGAACAGCTGGAGGCCCACAATAGACTCTCAGTAGGCAGCAGATTCAAGCACAGCGGTGTGTTATTCCTTGGACCCTGCAAAAGGAAGTGGGTTCAGGGTAGTGCGTCACAGGACAGGGGTAGAAATCCTGGGAAAAGGAAGCAAGAGCCACTGAGAAGAGAGGAGGCCTGGGGAAATGGCTCTGCTAGCGCAGTGCCAGAACCTCACAGAAGCAGTGTATCAGAAATGCCTTGGTTACTCGAGTGAAAAAATCAAATTAAACTCTGCATCCAGGAGTGGGGCTGCTCTAGCCTGGAAACAATGTTAGCTTCACCGGAAGGCTGCTGCAGGCTTTCAGCCCCAAGAAAGCCAGCAGCTGCCAAGGAGGAGTACTGCGTTTCCAGTGGCTGGTTGCTCTCTGGGACACGGTGCTTGAGTCTCTCAGGTGGTTTCAAGTGATAACAGCTGTCCCTTGCTCTTCCTTGGGGGGAAGCCTCATTCTGCTAGAGCAGAGGCCTCGTTTAGCACCCACCTCCCTTGCTGCTTGGATAAAGGGGTGGATGATGACATAGTCACAAGAAAGCAGTAGAGGACTGATTTAAATTTTTTTAAAAAATTGTGGCTCCAGCATGCTTTGATCAAATGACATCTTACTACAAACTCTAACACGGGCGGCAGATCTTTCAAGAAACTCTGGTACAACTGCTTGGGAGATAGCATTTTGTTGCTACCCAGCCATGTGCAAGAAGCATGGGCACTTTTACGGCAAGTGATTCCACTTGTTATGTGGCTAGAGTACTGCAAAGCAGGTCTCACGGGCAGACGAGAAACCTGGGGATCTGCTTTGCACACAGACTTGCACTCAGCTGGCCCGAGATGGCCGAAATCTATGTCTCCATCAGCTCCCCATGGTCCTGCTGCTCCTGGTCCTCTGACCACGCTTTGAGCAATTGATCCTTAGAGGACTGTTTTCTAAACTTTGCGCTTTAAATTTTGACTATGACTGCCAGTAAGAAATACCTTTTGTACTGTAATCCAGTATATGCTTATCTATAATTGAAACAGAAGTTTTATGAGGCAATACTTAGTCCGTGATGCATTCATACACACACACACACACACACACACACACACACACAAAGTTATGCTGACCACAAAGCCACCAGCATGATTTCATTATTCACCAGTGGCTCTTAAGCCACACTTTTAAGAAACAGAGCCCTGGAGAACATCTCAGACAGTGCAGGCCAGGAGATGGGAAATTTCACTGATGCATTGTTTATAATGATAAAAAGTGAAAAAAAAAAAAGAAAAGCAAAACCAATAACTTGAAATGCGTACCCACAGGAGAGCATATCAATAGATCTGTGATGAACGCACACAGGAGAACCGTGAAGACCAATGAATCAGAGCCACATGAATCAGCATCTATCTCTAAAACAATGTTAAGTAAAAATATGAGTTGCTGAGGGATACATGTTATAGGATATCATTTATATACAATTTAGAGATGAGCAAAAATTCTATTTATTACTTAGGAATATACATATATATAATATATATACATATATACATATATATATATATATATATATATTACAAAAGCTGTGAAGGAGACTATTAACACCAAATTGAGGAGAGTATTTGCCTCTTGGAGGAGAAAGTGGAGTGGGGTGGGAGAACCTTGGGGTGTTCATTAGCATATGCAAACTTCCTTTGCCACGATGGGGGTGCACTCCTAATACTCATTAATCCCTACTTTCTTGCAGGCTTGAAGCATTTTATAATGATTGCCATTAAAAAATGAAAGAAAGCTAAAGGAAGTTCTTGAGGTGAAACATACATAGGGTTATATTCGTTTCCCACAGCTGCCATAGCAAATGATTAAAACCCTGGAGGTTTAACATAGTGGAAATTTACTCTTTTACCATCCTGAAGTCCGGAAGTGTGAAGTCAAGCTGTTGGTAGGGTTGGTTCCCTCTGGAGGTTCTGAGGGAAAATCTACCCCATGGCTCTCTCGAGTTTTCTGGTGCTTGCTGACAGCCTATGGCATGGGGCTTTACGACTGCAGGGTCTGTCTCCATCTTCCTATGGCCCCCTCCTTGTGCCTTCCAGCATCTCCTCCTTCTGGGAAGAGGGATGATGGGCCTGCCCTCGATCCAGTGTCGTCTCATCTGGAGATTCTCAGTTGTGTCTGCAATGATGTCATTTCCGTATATGTCCACACTCACAGGTATTGGGGGTTCAGTTTTACATGTGTCTTTTTCAGGGACGATGAGGTATGAAACCTTTCCCACTAAACCTTTCCCCCTGAACATTATTATGAACTATTGCTTAATGCAGGATTTCTCAACCTCAGCACTATTAATGTGTTGTGCTCGGTAGTGCTTTGTCATAGAAGGCTTTTCTGTGTATTGAAGGTTTAGTAGTATACTTAGGCTCTACTCATTAGAAGCCAGATGACCCCACAGCTACAGCAACTCAGCCATTGTTAGATATCTCTTGGTCAGGTTTCAAGACAAAATACAGGTCTTCTGGTTGAATATGAATTTTATATGAACAATAACTGTTTTGGTGTATTGCAAATGTTACAGCCACTTGGGATAGGGTCTTGGTGGTACCTAGCAATGTGAGAGAAACTTCTATTATTAGAAGTTTCTAATAATTTCAGGCAGCTGAGGTGGAAAGGTCACAAATTAAAGGCCAATCTGGGGAATTCATTGGGGCTTTGTCTCAGAAATAAAATGAAATAAAATTTATAAAGGCTAGCTGTGTAACTCAGTGCAAGGCCCTAGGTTGCATCAGAAACAAATACAGAAACAAAAAAGAATATATATATATATATATATATATATATGATTTATTGTTTGTGCTGAGTATCCTGATATATTGCCAAATCTGGATCCATCTTAGGTAGGGGTCGAAATTTACCCTTGGTTGAGAACAATCATTACAAATTCATATTTATCAGGTTTTTATTCTGTGCTCCCAGCATGCCATGGTCTGTCTACAATTCATTGCATTTTTATCTTGTGGCAAACCTGAGAAATAGCTGCTGTTATTACCTCCAGGAATAAGTACATGGAAGGGTCCAGTTTGAACTCCGACCCGTGTTTTCATAGACACTGAGTTGTGTCTGAGGAATGACTCTTGGCAGGATGGTGGCTGTTGTATGTGCTTAGGGGAAAATGTCAGTGATGTCAAGATGGTCAGGGTGAGATGTACTGGCTTCTACAGAATGAGAATGTAGAAGAAGAACAGCTTGAGGGCGATGCAAGAGGATACCGGAAGAGCTGCTTTTTGAAGAAGGGATATTGTGGGTGATCCTGACATGTGGGAATATTTGCCAGGAATAGTAGTTGAGTTGTTAGTTGTGGAAAGATCAGTGTTTGGAAGACACGGTTGGAACAGTGGCACGACCTTGAGTCATAGCGTACCGGTAGCGGTATCCGACACTTACTGTGTACTTGGCCTGTACTGGGTGTTGCTTTGAGTTCATATGAGCCTTACATAATCTCATCTGATTCTCGGATGATGCGCTTAGGGAGTCATTTTACAAATGAAGGTGCTAAAGATTAAGAGAAGCTAAGAAAATTGTCCCACACTGCAGGAAGCTGTCCAGGTGGGTTTGAGGCCAGCCCAGTTTTCCTTTGCCCCCTCCCACCTGCAGTTCTCAAGAATATCTGTAGAATGCGTTGGGATAAAGAGGGACTGGCTGGATCAGCCGGGACTGTTCAATTCCCTCTTGGAAACAGGATGTCATTCAATGCTTTAGCCCAGCCTGTTATTTTTTTTTGGTACTGGTGATTGAACTCAGGACCCTGTGCCGGCCAGGCAAGTGTTTATTCTACTGAACTATCTTCTTGGCCCCTAGCCCAGCACGTTAAGTGATCCCTGGCTCTGAAATCCAAGACAGGCCGCTTCTGGAGTGGTAGTTATGGTGCAAATGGGGCTCTATCTGCCCTGGGCAGCTATTGTGAGCCTTGGGGGCCCAGCTTATAATGATTCCAGGCTTCCTTTCCCCTTGCCACCTACCTGTAATTAATAAACCCATGCTGCATGTAACTTCACATGTGTGTCGCATTTCTCCAGATGTTAGCAAGTGGTAACCAGAACACAGTGAACCTGCTTCTTCACACATATGAGGAGCTAGTGAGGTCAGAACTGAAGTTCCCAACAGCAACTACTGGACACCGGAGTTTCTATTTTGCAGTCATTATTCTGCACGGCCCCTCAGACGTGCCCCTTCAAGTCCCAGTTTCTTTTTATCTCCATGGCAATAAGCACCCCTGGCTCTTAGGGTGGCACTGAGCAGTCGGGAAGCAAACGTGCCCAAAGTGTAGGGCACAGCACAGAGTAGCTGTGGTTACTGCCATCATTAAGGGAAGGGGAGTGAACCTGCAGCAGGGCTCTTGCCACTTGCTTTATAGGCTCTGGGTGTTTGTCACGATTGTGTCTTGCTCATTTCTGCTCACTGCAGTGTTAAGCTGAAGCCCATTGATTGCTATGTGCCAGTGACTGTCCTGGTCTCTATACATGCAGCTTTGATTAAGACTCAGTTCCTGTCTGAAGGAAGCTAGCATTTCCTTTCCAAGCTTAGTGTCCAGAGGAAGCACTCAAGAAATGCCTGTGGACAGAGTGAGTGCAGACAGCAATTAAGTCTTGCTCTTCTAATACGAGTACAGATTCAGCTGTGAAAAGTTAGTGACCATCTCTCCCATTTTTCCTCCCCTAAGAGTAACAGTGACCCCCACTGCCTGCTCGGTGCTGGGCCTTATGTTTCGGACACTTTCACTCGATGTCCGGCATCATGGATCAGTGTTGCCTTCTGGTGAGGGTGATTTTATCCACTGGAGAGACTGGGATAGGACATATTCATTACAAGGGCTGGATGGCTTAATTAACCAGTATTTATAAAGTGCTTTCAAAGCCATAGATGAAAAGAAAGGCAAAACTGCCGTGTGCTGTTGGTATTAATAATTTACTCCTGCACCATGACTTTCAAATATGCTTCTTGGAGGAAGTAGCAGCTAGTCTTGAGATAATTAAACCCTACATAAAGATCATCTGATTCCTGATTAGAGCCGAAACAAGCCTTTTTTCTTTCTGCTGGGCTGCTTGCTCTCTTCATTCCCCAGGTGAGCTACCTTATTTTGGGACCATCTGCTGTTGAGATGGTAACTTTCTCTCTAGGTGTCTATCATTTATGGCAGGGATTTCAACCAAAGTCTTCCCAGGGCCTCACTGAAGTCTAGGAAATAGAAGGGCCACAAGATCATTTGCATAATGAACTTTTGATTGCATGTACTTCAGATCACCTATGTTGGTCTGTGAAGTTACATATTATCTGATTTTCCAAAAGCCTTGTCATTGCTGTTTATCTCATCATAGAAGTGGCAAAGGTCTCAGATCACACAAGGGACTTGTTTTAGGGTCAGGAGAAAGAGAGGTTAGAACCTTCTCTGTGTTTACAAATATAATTTCACTTAATTCACTGTTGCTCAATTTTCTTCACATGCTGGATCCTCTAGGGAGCTGAAAATAGTTAAGCATGGGTCTCAAGCCCCGAGATTATGTGATTTTTTCTTGTGTGCCAGTATCTGCGCTAAGTACAGTTACTGTATGTTTAGTTCTTGCAGTGATTCAGCAGGGATTAATAGCCTTTTTTATTATGGCTGCATAAATGGAGGTGTAAAGGGTATCCAATCTGCCTCAGGTCCCTTTATCAGCAAGAGATCACCTGCAGGAGAGAAGAGATTGTGCGCAGATAGGATTAAACTGTGTTGAGATTTCAGCTTTGGTGCAAACCCCTGGCTCATGAAGGCTCCAGCCCCAAAATTCCTTGAGGATTCCAGTTTTGTTTCCCTCAGGGCTCCGCAAGGCTGAGCAGCAAGTCTGGACTCCTAGAAGTCACCTGGGAAAGACTGAAAGGTGGCACAGAGCAGCAACTAAGGCCAGGGATTAGACTTTCCAGATGCAAAGAGCAAGACTTTTGCACTTGGAGGGCCAGCTCTTCCTGCCTCTCTTCCTCAAATATTTTGCAAGCTGATGCTAGAGACAGAGACAGAGGACTGTTACATAGCAACTATCACTTGCCAGGCGATACTGGAGCTTTGAATTAACCTGCAGAAGTTGGATTTTTGCCCCCCCCCCACCCTTCCACCCTGCTACTGCAGCACAGCAAAGCAGGATGATAACTCTTACTCTGAGAGGGATTTTCTTGTCCTCATCTGGAAGGCAGAAAGAGGAGAAGCTCATCACACTTGTTCAGCCAAACATGCTCCTGGGGAGAGTGCTTCGGTGCCTTGCCACACACATATAAATTCATTCATTTAATCCTTTTTGAGCTCCCGTCAGGTGCTTGGCGCTATTGTAGATGGCAGTTGAATGTGACGCCGGGTGAAAGAGGAAGCTGCTGGGAGATCTTACATAGTGAGGGGACAGGATCCAACTTATGTCTTTGATCACTCTGGCTGCTAGGGGGAGAATAGATTGGAGGGGGCTGGCATGGAAGCCTGGGGCTGAGTTAGGAGGTGGTGGAACAATCTAGGTGAGAGAGGTTGATGGTTTGAAGCAGGTGGTGGCAATAAAATGGGGTGGCAATAGAATGGCAGCATTTGGCACTATGTTGAAAGTGAAGGCAATAGGACTTGCGGGTTATTTCACTGGATGATGTGGGGGAAAGAAGAATAAATGAAGGGATCATCTGCTATGATGGGGAAGGCTGAGGGAGAATCAGTTCATATCTATCTAAGTTGGCAAAAACATGTGCTAGTATATTTTCTGTTTTAGAAATTTCTCAGTAGCTTATAGAGGGTTATGAGCTGTCCTGCAGTAATGATATCTGCTTAACTTTGGCTAGCACAGTGTTTTTCCAACTTACTGGGTCAAGTAATTTTGTCTGTCTGTCTTTGGCCCACTTAATGTGTGGTAAGATTCTGCAGACATTATTTGAATAACACCCAGTATTTTTTTTTTTTTTTTTTT